>NW_014542367.1:731512-746364 GCF_000741045.1 Vigna radiata var. radiata | reverse complement strand
TTCAATTCTCATCAAAACCCTACAAAACAATGTAAAAACAAGCATAATATCTCTAAAACCAACTTTTGACTCTCTCATGACTCAACTAAGTGTTTTACTTGATTTTAAACTCATTCTAAGCCATAAAGGGTGTGCTTTGATATCAAATTTAAGTATGAAAATAACGGTTTTTAGACCGTTATCACTGCAAGCAACTGTTGTGCCTAAATCTTATGGATGAAACAACAATTGGAGGATTTTGACATCTTCCTTGATCACATTCCTCTGAAATGTGACAACACTAGGGCTATAAACCTAACCAAGAACCCCATAATGCACTCTAGAACTAAGCATATAGAGATAAGACATCCCTTCTTAAGAGATCATATCCAAAAAGGTGATTGCTCTCTAGAATATATTGATACTTTGAATCAATTAGAAGACATTTTCACAAAAGCCTTGTCTAAGGATAGATTCTATGAACTTAGAAGAGAGTTAGGAGTAATAAGTAAGTCTTAGAAGTAAAAATTAATAACAATTTTGAAATTTCGTGAGTATAGAGTTTTAACAACCTTTTGTGTTTTCACTCTCCAAACCGCCACTTTTAGATTTGTTGCTGATAACAAGTTGCTAGTTTAAATTGCTTAATTCTGAGGTTTTTATGGTGCATCTACATTTCTTCAAACTTGCAGCAAAAGCTTGGTACATTGTCTGATATCTAAAATAAACAATTCAAAAGCAACTTCTAAATCATTTTAAAAAGTTGAAAGACCAGAGCAAGCTCAAATATGAAAACTGATGCACCCTAATATGAATTTTTCTTAAACATCTCAGTAGCTCCTTGTTTGTCAATTTGTGGCTATCTTGCTTTGTCACTAGTTTCTAATTGGTTAGCCTAGCAAATCTTGTTTGAGAAGCCTAAGTGCAGTGGTTAGAGATTGATTAAATGATAAGACCGTTCGGCAGTTAAGTGAGGTATTGTAAAGTTTGGACTTTGACCAGAAAAGGGGAATTAAGCCTTCTTTAGTTCTATTTGTGTACATTCCTTCAGTATCAATAATAGAAAACCCATTCTTTCTTTACTGTCCTATCTACTGTTAGTGTTTATAGCTGGTTTCCAACGCAGGAACCTAACAGTAGTTGATTAAGTTGGGAGATGAAATAAATTGGACCAAGTTAAACAATTTATTGAATTAAATATGATTACTGCATATTGTTGGTTTAATGTTAGTATATGTTGCTTTGATATGCAGAGCTAAATTCATAGGGTTGAACAGATTGGGATATGACAGTGCATGAATCACAATTGTTGTTTGGAAAGTATTAAATTGTGCTGTCAAAGTTAGTATTTGAACTGATTGTGCTAGTTGAGATGCTTTCCTTATTAAACCTTGAGCAACTGTAATCATATCCATTTAAGCTACTATTGCATTCATTTTAGTTTATAAATTAGTTATTGAATCATTGATATCTTAACCGTTTGAAAAATGACTGCTGATTTCATGAATTAATTAAGTCTGATAAAGCTAAATTTGATGTGCTAAGAATTATTGAAACTGGTTTGGAATTGCAAATCAAATCTGAACTAGCCTCGACTGCACAAATCTTAACATATTTTTTTCAGAATCTGCTTTTGAGTTTAAGGGAAATATCACATTTAGGGGGAGAATTTTTTTTACATCCTATGTTATAGTTGTGATAAGAACCGACTGATTTTAAGAAGTACACATTATTTGGTTTTTCCTCCTTTAATTAAGGAGGACGGTTTGTATAGTGCATTAAGTTTTTCTTCTTGTTATCATTTCTTACATAAATTGATTGGTTAAGGGGAGAACAAGTTGAGGGGGAGTGTTTTTGATTTCTTTTTGCTTATTATAAAAAAGGGGAAGAAAGTGTTTTAAAGTAGTGCAGTTACTTCTAACATGATTTTTGTTTGAGTTTCTATTTTATGCAGATACACCAAGATGCTTTTAAAAAAAGTCATTTTTAATCATCATCAAAAAGGGGAAGATTGTTACCAATGAGGAGCATTGGTGTCGTGAAGATAATGATTTTGATGATGCTATAAAGTGAAAAATATGAAGACCCTTGTATTAAGTTTTAAAATCATATTTGCATGATGATCAGCAAGGAAAAAGAACAAGAGTGCAGATGAAGACCGAACGACATTGACCACATTGAGCACTGGTCGAAAACAGCTCAAGACCGAACGACCACTCACAAACAGTAGAAGGCCGAAAAGGGTTCAGCAAGCAGTTAAAGACCGAATGATCAAGAATATTGTTCATGGCCGAACATAACTAAAAGGTCGAACGATCACTATCAGTAAAAGACCGAACGATATGTATTAGTTGAAGGTTGGACGGTGTATAGCAGTTAAAGACCGAACACAAGACGAACACAGGCCGAACAGTTGATGACTAAACGACCTCCAACAATAGGTCGAGTAGTTGATGACTGAACGGTTTCCATCAACAGGCTGAACAGATGATGACAATGATCAAGCAAGGCATGACCGAACAGTGTAAGGCTTAACCAAGATCATGTAGTTCGGACCGAGCGATGCAAGTGTTACTGAGACCCAACAAGGCATGGCCGAGCGGTGTAAGGCTTGACCAAGATCATAAGTTAAGGATTGGACAATCATCATTAGCTGGAGACTGAACGGTTATATCAAATAAAGACCGAGCAGTGCAGGTCATGACCGAGACCATGTGAGGTATGACCGAGACCAAGCAGTTAGCACCGAACGTTGACAAGCTATAAGGAGACAAGTCAAATGGTAGAATTCAATCAGGGCACATTCCGAACATTAGAAGGATTTGAAGAACTGAAGCTGACTAGTTTAATATGTCAATATTCAAACTATTCCAACGGTTATAATTTGTTGTTTTAGCTTTAGACCAGCAAACTATATATACTTTCTTCAAAACCCTTCAACAGTAACCTTACAAATTTAAGAATACAATGCAATCTGAGGAAATTCTTAAGTCCTAGTTCTTGCTGTTGTCAAGTCTTGTGAATAGGAGAAGCTCACGTTTTATGTGTCAAAGGTCAGAGCGGTTCTCTTCAAGTTGGCAGAGTTGTTGCTTCCAATTCGTTGGTCGAAGGAAGCTCTTCCAGTTCGTTTGTCGAAGGAAATTTTTGTTGCACCGTTCTGTTTGTGTGTCGAACTAAAGGTGTTATTGTTTCTTAACCTTTATTTAAAATATTGTAATTTGTACAAACAATATTTTAGTGAAAAAGTTAATCACTATTTATAGTGATTAATGACTAGACGTAGAATCTTTTGATTCGTGCCAGGATAAAAATATTTTGTGTGATTTTTTCTACTCGCTACACTCTTTATATTTTCTGCACATCAATTGTTCAATAAAACTTTTTTAAGAAAATTAAAGGAACCATTTTTAATTGACTGAAATAACTCTTAGCTTCGAACAATTTGTATCGTACTCTACTTTATTATTTCCGCTGCGCAAAATCGGTACCGATTGCACCAACATAACCATCATGAGTGGAGTTATGATCATATTGCCATGGCATACCCAATAAAACATGGCCAGCATCCATTGGGACAACATTACACAAAACATTTTCTTCATGGTTGCCAATGGATATTGGTATGTTTACTTGTGTTTTGACTACTATTTCTTCATCCTCTTTTGTCCACGGAAGCTTATAAGGCTTGGGATGAGGAATAGTAGTTATGGCCAATTTGTCCACCACTCTAGAACTACAACAATTGCAAGAGGAATCACTATCCACAATTAATGCACAAGTGTTTTAAAAAAATTTGCATCTTGTTCGGAATAGGTTTTCTCTTTGTGAGTGTTCTAGTTCTTTAGATTGACTTCCAAGAAGTCTTCTTACCAATAATAACTCTCCTTCATAAGGTAAGGCTTCTTCCTCAAATATGGAAGTATCTGAGTCACTAGAAGAATCTTCATCTTCAATTTGATGTTCTAAGAAATAAGTAGACCGTTTATGTGGACATTCAAAAGAATAATGTGCCCTTTCTCCAAATTTAAAGCATCGAGTCTCCCTACTCCTTCTTTCTTGTGAAGATTCCTTGTGATATTTTTCTTTTTTCTTTTTCTTGCTATCTCTTTCTTTCTTTCTTTTCCTCTCTCCCTCTCTTTCTTTTTTCCTCTTGCTTTTTCTCGAGGTTCCTCATACCTCGTTGGACTACCCTCCCTCTTAGGATCATTCACATACATGAAGGTGGTAGGGTAAGTCTTCTTAGTGGAAGCTTATTTTCTATTTTGCCCTTCCACTCTAACACATAGCTGAACAAATTCATTGAGATCGAAGAAGGTAAGAGTTATACCTTATAACGAATCTCATAATTGAGGCCACTTTGGAACCTAACTGTGGTGAATCTTTCTTCCTCTTTAATTCCAGCTCGTAACATGAGTAGTTCCATCTTTTTTTGATATTCCTCGATACTCATGTCTTTTTGTTGGATTCTATGGAGCTTGTCCATGATCTCCCTTTCATAATATGCTAGAACATGTCTTCGATGCAAGGTCGCCTTTATCTCATTCCAATATTGGATGGTGTACTCTTTTTGCACCTTTTGTTTTCTGTTCAAAGATGTCCACCAATATAAAGTTAGGCCTTGGAAGGTTAAAGTTGCCAAAGTAAGCCTTCTAGCATCATCAATGTGGTAGCAATAAAAAATTTGTTCTACCTTCATCTCCCAGTCAAAATATTCCTCTACATTATCTCAGCCATAGAAGGGGGTAAGGTCAAGTTTAGGCTCCACATGATGATCCCTATGATTGTGGTGTCTTCTAGGTGGATGCTGATAGTAGTCATAATGATGACCACCATAAACATTTTGGTCACTATGATTGGAATGATGATCACCACAATCATTGTTTTGCCTATGGAAAAACTCAGCACGAGTTTGACCTCGTTGGTTAAGAGTGAGGCTAGCAACCATCTATCAAAGCTCATTTAACTCAGCTTGAGTTCAATTAAGCTCGGTTTCAGTCCTATTAAGCTGAGCTTGAGTTCTATGAAGCTCCTCACTTAAGTGCACATTCTCATTATCATTACGAATACTTCCTTATATACTTGAATGACTCATACTTGTGAAGTAGGAAAGAAAGGTTTTCATAAGAGATTGAAAAACTTACAGAAGTAAAGAGTCTAAAAACTTTTCACAAACTTTTTAGATTTTTGGTGAATGATTTCTAGAAAGATTCTAGAGGTAAAATGAACCAAATAGCTCCCAGGAAGGAGAGGTGAGTCACAAATGGACAAGCTTAAGAACCTTGTCCTTCATAGCCAGAGTATCTTTGGTTGTTTCTTACCTTAGTTTCTGGGTAGAAATCTTTCAAAAGCTTTTTGAATGCAAGAAGAAAATGCACCTAGAAACAAAATGAAGGTTTATCTAAATGAAATGTGCCCCTACGTATCACGGAGACTTAAAACATAATAGTCAAGCAAGCAGAGTAAAGTAAAACAATGCAAATGAAAAATGTTAATAAGTGAAAACTAAACTATTACAATGTTTAATTGTGCACTTGGAATTGCTTGGAAATCATTTTTCCAAGCCACTTTAAGTTGCAAAATGAAAACCAATTAAACCTCAAAGGTTTCGTGATATAAAGCTTGGAAAATTCTTGATACAATGCCTAAAATTTTACAAAATGAAGAGCTAAAAATTCCGCAACATTACTGGCCAAAGTTGGATGGAAAAAGTGGTGCCAAGTTGGTGAAATAGTGCAGAAAATGAAGCCAAATGCTACTTTGAGAGCTACCTCATTGTCTAATTCAACAACCCTTCCACTTCCTAGGATGCTACCCCTTTGGAGCAAGGATTTTGCACCCAGGAAGCCTCACCAAAATGTCACAACACCCTTTGGAGTAACTCTGCACTGCATTAGATTTTTATTTTGGGTAACAGACTTTGTGGCATAATTTGGAGGCCAGTCAAGTTGATTTCAAATGATTTTAAGCTTTGAATCAATGGATGGACACAAAAGAAACCTAAGAGAGGCACTAGATCAGATTAAACACGCAAGAAAAATAAAAAAAACGAAGAGCCAAAAGTAGTGCAGTAAAGTGTTTGATAAAAACGCAATTGTTTGATGAAAGTCCTTAATGAGTTTCAGCTTTTTGGAAATTTCGAATTTTGGGGTCAAAACTGGATTGCTTGGTTTTCTCTTGACTTTTATGGATGTTTTACACTGTTTTAATCATATAATTACATTTGGAAACTTGAAACCAACTTTTTCCAATCCAGAAATGAAGATTAAAGGTTGGACAAAATCAAACAGCACAAAATTTGCTTACTGCACTAGAAAAGTTGTTTGAAAATGGTGATTTCAAACTAAAACATGAATGAAAGTGTTTCAAAAGCTCTAGTGATGCTTCAAGAAACTTTATATCATTAATTTGAAGGTATTTAGACACTGAAACAACAAAGAATCACACTACACTAGAAAATCACTAGTCCACTTCCATATTTAGGCAAAATTGATGGTTTAGATGGTGATTTTACACATGCTCTCAAAATTGACCAAATGAACAGTGCACACAGATTCCAAATGGCAAAATACACTTGCACAAATGTCTAAAATGCACTAAAATAGACAGATGCTCCAAATCATAGTAGGAGTTGTCAATTATGTAGAAATTTGAATCAAAACTGGACCAGATTTTAGAAAGCAACAGAAGCAATGTTGGCTGGCACAATCAAAGGCATAAGGAAGTCCTAATTGACTAGATCTATCTTTAGAATTTGAGCTAGCAAATTTTAAATGACCTAAACCCAAACAAGGACATCAAGCACGGTGCAAAAACTAGAATTTGAAACAGTGATAGTACAAGCTATTGAATGTAGGAAACTAAGGTATGCATTTTTCATTTTAGTGATTACTAAGAGTTGCTACTACTTGAATCATGTTTAACAACATTAAACAAACTTGCACCAAGGTTCAGAACCACAAAATCTAACCAGAAACAATTGGCACAATTTGACACTAGAAAAAAATTTTGATGTAGGATTTTGAAACTGAATTACTTGTTGGCAATGCTTTTGCTCATGTGATCAAAGTTAGGCAATGTCTCATGGCTTTATATGATCAATGTATGGCTAACAAATGCACTGGACTCAAGTTAAAAAAAAAAAAAAAAAGCTAACAGAACCAAACATAGATTGGCTAGCTATTTTAGTTAAGGATTTTGCCACGTGTTAGATTTTGATTGGTTTGATTCATAAGTGGAGGACTCTGATGTGGTATCACCTTAGAAGATCTGATTTGTTAGTGGTAAAAAGGGTGTGAATAAGGAAATCAGTGGGAGTAAAAGCTAATTTTGTGGCCTAGTGTTGAAAAAGGAGTGTATAAGTGAAAACTGAGGGTGCATTTAGCTTTTTGTATATTTCTTTCCAAAATAAACTAATTTTGGGCTTATTTTGTAACTCGGACTATTTAATTTCATGCTTCTAATGAATCAATCTTTAACTTCAGTTACATCAACAAACATTAGAATATTAAAAATTAATTTATGCAACAAAAAATCACTTTTTAAGATTTTTTAATTCCCAAACTCGATAAGTCTAAATGTCACAAATCATATTCAAATCGATCATATAAACAAAAAAAAATTCCATCAAATTTTTGAAATTAAACCTAAAATATAGGTATAAATATGCACTCAACAATGGCCGGATAGTTAACGCACATCCTCCATGATTCATCTTTCTTAGGAACAAGGATTATTGACATGGCACATTGGCTCAAGCTCTCTCTAACCCATCCTTTCTCCATGAGTTGCTCCACTTGCTTTTGTATTTTTCTAGTCTCTTCCGGATTTCTCCTATATGCTAGTTGATGAACCGATATTTTCTACTACTCACTTAGCTTATTGTACTACATTTGATTAGGGAATTGTGCTTAATTATCCAATATTTCCTCAGATTTGATATTTAGGCTTAATTTGACTACTAATTCTTATTTTACTTAATTTAAATTATCTGAGAGTAATTATTTCCAATATTAATTGCAAGGAACTGTTTGGAATATTATTTTGGGACTTCAAGAGGGCAAGAACATCAACAACCACTCTCCACATAGGCGTTTTAGATTTAATTCAATTGTAAATTCGTTTTTAGTGTATATTTGGAATGATTGGGCCATTTTGGGTCAAAATACTAAAAGCCCAATTTGTGGGCTAACCTTGGAATATGGTTTAGGACCCAAAGGGGGCAAAACATCCCTCACTCTCTCATTTTTACGTTTCTAGCACTTTTGGACAGCAAGGGAGAACTCCTCAATTTTGGGGGTTTTAGGTTTTATTTACATTTTCCAACACATTACATTTGAGCAATATAATTTTGATTATGCAATTTCGTTTTAGTCTCTTATCTTGCAATTTAGTTTCTGCACTTTCAATTCCATGCACTGCAATTTCGTTTTAGGCTCTTCTAATTCGTTTTGAGTTCCTTTCCATTGCGTTTAAAATCGGTTTTGATTTCGTTTTTCATTGGGTTGCATTTTTGGTGCATTGGATTTTTGTTTCTGCATTAGGTTCGTTTTCTAATATATTTCAATTATGTTTTAATTGTTTAGAACTCGTTTTCATGAAAGCTTAAATTTCTAGGTTGGTGATTAGTGAGGTTGCAAGGGTTTTCTTGAGATTAATTGAGCCTAATTGTGATTCTGTTTTGTGTACCCTACATATATATAATTTGTTTTGTGCAGTTGGTCCTCGCTTAGTGGTCTAATTTAAGCATGACAATCTTTGCTTAGTTGATTAATGTGTTTGTGCAGAACTGATGAATCTATGTGAGTGTGTTTGCTTAATTCGCATTTTATGAAGACCGTTTTAGACTTTGCTTAGTCGTCTAATTCTTGTTGGATTAAGGGTCATAGGAGTGGATATCTATTGTAAATTTGTGATTGGAAACAAGTGCAACCGAGTTGACACCAACTTGTATTTAATCTGTGTTTAAATTTGCGTTTAAATTATGTGTTAATCAGTTTATTTCATTTCACAAAACCACCTTCAACCTCCCCCTCCCCCCCCCCCCCACCAAGTGTTCGACCTATTGCCTGAAGCACATTTGGTCCTTGAGAGACGACCTATGATTCATTTCCTAGTATTATACTACACTTAATTGAACATTAAATTTGATTTGGGTACGACGTCAATCACTGGCCTATTAGGAAGGGATGCACCGAGAATAAGGTCCATGTTGTGTTCAATAACCCTTTTAGGAGGTAAGTTACGAGGAATGTCTCTAGGGAAAACATTCTCATACTCCTTGAGAAGTTGCTCTATACCTAAAGACAAAGAAACTTGTATAGAAGACAAACAAATATTGTTAGGCATAAGAAAATATAAAGGTTCTTTCTTAACCAACACTCTATTTACCTCTTTTTCTCTCAAGAATTTCACCACACTTTATTTGTTTTACTTTACTTTTCCTTGCCTTTTTATGAATTTTTCTCTCTTCCTTCTTTTCTCTTTTGCTCTCTTTTCACTTTCATCTTAATTTGATCTTCACAAACCGCTCTAGGAGATAACCTTTTGCCCTTTACATAAGAATGAATACTTATTGGTTAGACCATCAAGGGTTACCTTTTTATCATATTGTCAAGGCCTTCCCAACAATAAATGACTTGCCTCCGTAGATACTACATCACATACTACCTCATTGACATATTTACCTATAGAGAAAGCAATCTTCACCTGCTTATCCACCACCAATTCTCCATCCTCACTTAATCATTGGAAAACATAAGGGCTAGGGTGTATAAATGTCACTAAACCAAGCTTCTCCACTAGCCATTTACATGCTACATTTGTACAACTTCCTCCATCAATGATGAATGAACACATCTTTCCCATAACCATACATCTAGAATGGAAAATATTCCTTCTTTGGGACTCATCCTCCTCTATATTCATACTACCCAACAACCTCCTAACCATCAAAAGATCTCCCTAAAAAGGTGGGACTTCACACTCCACATCGTTCTCATCATTACTAGAAGATTCAGATGATTCTCTAGCGGAATGCTCACTTATGTACTTCTCATTCTCCAACAACATCATATGATAGAGGACTATCCCTTGATCCTAAATGTTTTTACCTTATGCAAGACAATCACTACGAACGTTCATTTAATAGATATCAAAATGAACGTTTGAGAAAAAAGCAAAGAGGAGCACTGATCAGACTATAAAAAGTTATGCCAAAAGTCAAGTCAAAATCACTTTTGATAAAAGCTCTGAAAAGCATATATGCTCTAATGAAAGTCATTATCCTATGCCTAACACATACAAAAATAACCAGAAAGGAATTTAGTTATAAACAATTTAATTCTATTTTTAATTTTTCAAGTTATTTTCGAGCGTGATGTTTTTAGGCTTTCTTTTAGAATTTCTTAGGTGCCTTAAAAATTTGCAATCTTAGAGAGGATTCTCTTGGTTCTTGGATTATAATTCTGATTTTGATTAAAGATTACATCTTTGTAACAAATCTTCACTTGACTTATCAATATGTTAATTTATGGCATCCCCATCTTTGTCTTATTTTGCATTCTTCTTTGATTAATTTTTTTATGGCTCTTGAGGATTCAAATTAAAAATAGATCATACTATTTCCTAGATAGGATCATATCTCAATATTCTCCTATTGGGACATTTAGCTGTTATATGTCCCCTACCCAAACATCTAAAAGATTTTTTTGAACTAGAACGTGAAAAATCATCATTATTAGATTGATATGTTACTTCACCACTTGAATATTCCTTTTCCTTAGATTTAGGAATGGTAGAAGTAACTCCCTCCTTTTTAGATTTCTCCTTATCCCTCCATGAGATGGATGACTTTCTGTAGGAGTTTCTTCTCTTGAGTTGTTGTTCAACTTTGGTGACGTGGTGAATAAGATTCTCGAAAGTATCATAGTGGTGCATTTCCACCACATCTTGAATCTCCTTATTTAACCCATTCAAGAATCTTTCCATTCTAGCCATATGTGTTTCTTCTCCATTGGCTTTCATCAAATTGACCTCCTTCTCTTGGACATACTCTTCAACACTTCTATTTCCATGTGTAAGTCTTTGTAATTTGTTGAAGATATCCTTTCTATAGTAAGGAGCCATAAATCTTTCCTTCATGGCTAACTTTAATTGCTCCTATGTATAGATTGACAACCTTCGCTTTCTAGCTATGTCCACGGTAATTTGATTCCACCAATTCATAGCATAACCTTAAAACTCAAGGGACTTCATAAGAACCTTATCATCATCCTCAAAATCATAAGAGCTGAAGATTTAGTTAAGCTTCATTTCTCAAGCCAGGTACACTTCGAGGTCATCAGCTTCATTAAATTTAGGGATAACAATTTTCTCCACATCTTATCTCTTCTAAGTGTGCAGTTCCCAAAATTTTCCCGTCTTTGGCCATGCCTTAGTCTAAAACCATGCTTATCTTCATCATTATCCCTTCCAACCATGTGGTTCCCAAACTCCTCTTGTCTTTGGCCCCTCCTTGATCTAAAAACATGTTTCTCTTCATCATTATGACAATAGCGATCTGAATCATTATGTCTCCTTCTCCTTCTTTCCACTCCATCCAATCTCATATTCACATCTTTGTTAGACTTTTGGAGCCTTTTAAACTATAGTTGATTGTATTATTGCATTTGAACCATTTGTAAGTTAAGCATCTCAAGTGCAACCATGATTGTCGTAGTCTCAAGTGATGGAGGATCACTATTTTGGGAAGAAGTCGTGTCCTACAAGAAAATGTTAGCAATAATAATAATAATAATAATAATAATAATATCAATAATGGTAATAATAATAACAATAATATATTTAAGACCACACCACTTTTCAAAGTGTCTCACTCAAATTTCACTCGTATATCACACTTATAAACTCTCTTTTTTAAAGTAATCTTTTGTTTTTTTTCCACTCAAATTTGCTATAGTTAGATACTAAGATAAGAAAAACCCTAGAAAATCACTCTGAAGAAAACTTAAAACCTAGGTCAGAATAAGAAGAACACAAAAATAAACAGTAAAAGAGCAACTTCACATAGTTATAGCATAAGAAACAAACATGTCAAAAAGAATAATTAAAACAACAAACAAATTTGGTTAAGAAACTTAGGAAAAAACATGAATAGAAAACTCAGATGATAAACATAAAGCCAAAAATCACAAACAAACAAAAACTAGAACTTGAACCCCAAACTTAGAAATTATAAGAAAACACTTAGGTCCTAGGAAATAGAAAAACATTTAGGCTAGAACAACCAGACGCTTGATTAGATGATGTCTTGTCTAAAAGTGTCTAAGAAAGAACTAAGTTAAACATTCAATGCTTAAAATACATGAACTAAGTATTTGGCTTCTCTCAAAAACGAAACAAGACGAAACAATTCTTCTATTAAAACAATTAAAAGGCATAACTAAAAGATACAAGAAAGTCTGAGCAAGCTAAACGTTATTTATCTACAAAGAGATTTATACAAAAGAAGCATTTACTTGAATCCAGATGATACCATGAGAAAAACAGACATGTCATCTTATGATGAAGTATCTATATGTTTGGTATCTTCAAATTAAAAGAGCTTAATTGTAAAATGTTACCTAATTGTACGAAATCAAAAGACACTTTGTTGTTCTGAACAAGCATTGAATGATCCTAAATGTTCAATGTTCAAAAACAACAAAAGTGATATTTGATTAATTGATTGCCTGACAAGTCCAATTAGAAGCAAGTAAAAGGAAAGACATTCACGAAATGTTTTCTCTTGGGAAACAAAAACATAAAATCATGTCTAAAAGAAACACCAAGGAAGTAAAACTTTAAAATAATCTCAAACAATAAAAAAAACACAAGAAAACACAAAACTCTAAGACAAAAACATTAAAAGAAAAATACGATTGCCATATATGTTTTTACATTATGCAAGACAATCACTACGAACGTTCATTTTATAGATATCAAAATGAACGTTGGAGAAAAAAGCAAAGAGGAGTACTGATCAGACTATCAAAAGTTGTGCCAAAATTCAAGTCAAAATCACTTTTGATAAAAGCTCTGAAAAGCATTTATGCTCTGATGAAAGTCACCATCCTATGCCTAACACCTACACAAATAACCAGAAAGGAATTTAGTTGTAAACAATTTGTTTTTATTTTTAATTTTTCAAGTTATTTTTGGGTTTGATGTTTGTGGTCTTTCTTTTAGAATTTCTTAGGTGCCTTAAAAATTTACAATCTTAGAGAGGATTATCTTGGTTCCTGAATTATAATTCTGATTTTGATTAAAGATTAACATCTTTGTGGTAAATCTTCACTTGACTTATCAATCTGCTAATTTATGTCGTCCCCATCTTTGTCTTATTTTGCATTTTTCTTTGATTAATTTTTTTGTGACTCTTGAGGATTCAAATTCAAAAAAGATCATACTATTTCCTAGAAAGGATCATATCTCTGTAGTTCTCCTGTTGGGACATTTAGCTATTATATGTCCCCTACCTAAACATTTAAAACATTTTTTTGAACTAGAATGTGAAAAATTATCATTATTAGACTGATAAGTTACTTTACCACTTGAATATTCATTTTCCTTAGATTTAGGAATGGTAGAAGTAGCTCCATTCTTCTTAGATTTCTCCTTATCCCTCCATTAGATGGATGACTTTCTGTAGGAGTTTCTTCTCTTGAGTTGTTGTTCCACTTTGGTGACTTAGTGAATAATATTCTCGAAAGTATCATAGTGGTGCATTTCCACCACATATTGAATCTCCTTATTTAATCCATTCAAGAATCTTTCCATTGTAGCCATAGATGTTTCTTCTTCATTGGCTTTCATCAAATTGACCTCCTTCTCTTGGACATACTCTTCAACACTTCTATGTGCATGTGTAAGTCTTTGTAATTTGTTGAAGATATCCTTTCTATAATAAGGAGCCATAAATCTTTCCATCATGGCAAACTTTAATTGCTCCTATGTATAGATTGACAACCTTCACTTTCTAGTTGTGTCCACGGTAATTTGATTCCACCAATTCATAGCATAACCTTTAAACTCCAAGGATGCCATAAAAACCTTATCATCATCCTCAAAATCATGACAGTTGAAGATTTAGTTAATCTTCATTTCTCATGCCAAGTACACTTCTAGGTCATTAACTTCATTAAATTTAGGGATAACAATTTTCCTCCACATCAATTTTCCCGTCTTTGGCCATGCCTTAGTCTAAAACCATGCTCCTTTTCATCATTATTCCTTCCAACCGTGTGGTTCCCAAACTCCTCATGTCATTGGCCCCTGCTTGGTCTAAAAACATGCTTCTCTTCATCATTATGACAATAACGATATAAATCATCATGTCTCCTTCTCTTTCTTTCCACTCCCTCTAATCTCATATTCACATCTTTGTTAGACTTTTGGAGCCTTTTAAACTACTGTTGAGTGTGTTATTGCATTTGAACCATTTGTAAGTTAAGGTTCTCAAGTGTAACCATAATTGTTGTAGTCTCAAGTGATGGAGGATCACTATTTTGGGAAGAAGTTGTTTCCTACAAGAAAATGTTAGCAATAATATTAATAATAATAATAATAATAATAATAGTAATAATAATATATTTAAGACCTCACACTTTTCAAAGTGTCTCACTCAAATTTCACTAGTATATCACACTTATAAGTTCTCTTTTTTAAAGTAATCTCTTGTTTTTTTCCACTCAAATTTCCTCTAGTTAGATACTAAGATAGAAAAACCCTAGAAAATCACTTTGAAGAAAACTTAAAACCTAGGTCAGAATAAGAAGAACACAAAAATAAACAGTAAAAGAGCAACTTCACATAGTTATAGCATAAGAAACAAACAT
>NW_014542367.1:720242-731472 GCF_000741045.1 Vigna radiata var. radiata | reverse complement strand
ATGAATAGAAAACTCAGATGATAAACATAAAGCCAAAAATCACAAACAAACAAAAACTAGGACCTGAACCCCAAACTTAGAAATCATAAGAAAACACTTAGGTCCTAGGAAATAGAAAAACATTTAGGCTAGAACAACCAGACGCTTAATTAGACGATGTCTTATTTAAAAGTGTCTAAGAGAGAACTAAGTTAAATGTTCAATGCTTGAAATACATGAATTAGGTATTTGACTTCTCTCGAAAACGAAACAGGTCGAAACAATTCTTCTATTAAATCAATTAAAAGACATAACTAAAAGATACAAGAATGCATGAGCAAGCTAAATGTTATCTGTCTAAAAAGAGATTTATACAAAAGAAGCGTTTACTTGAATCCAGATGATACCATGAGCGAAACAGACACGTCATCTTATGATGAAGTATCTATATGTTTGGTATCTCCAAATTAAAAGAGCTTAATTGTAAAATTCTTCCTAATGGTATGAAATCAATAGACACTTTGTTGTTCTAAACAAGCGTTGAATGATCTTAAATGTTCAACGTTCAAAAACAACAAAAGTGACATTTGATTAATTGATTACCCGACAAGTCCAATCAGAAGCAAGTAAAAGGAAAGACATTCATGAAATGTTTTCTCTTGAGAAACAAATACATAAAATCACGTCTAAAAGAAACACCAAAGATGTAAAACTTTAAAACAATAAAAAAAACATAAAAAAACACAAAACTGTAAGAAAAAAACATTAAAAGAAAAATAAGATTGCCATATATGTTTTTACTTTATACAAGACAATCACTATGAATGTTCATTTTATAGATATCAAAATGAACATTGGAGAAAAAAACAAATCAGACTATCAAAAGTTGTGCCAAAAGTCAAGTCAAGTCAAAATCACTTTTCATAAAAACTCTAAAAAGCATATATGCTCTGATGAAAGTCACAATCCTATGCCTAACACCTACACAAATAACTAGAAAGGAATAAATCTCAAGACAAGCTTCATCAACGGTCATAAAGTCCAACTCAAAAGACAAGCATCGCGGCTATAATAACAAGGTGTATAAATAGAAGAATAGGAGAAAGAAGAGATGATGAAGAAGAGAGAAAATATGAATATATAAAGATGTATCATCATCCACCGAGTAAAGAAATCTCTTTGAGCGATCAATGTTAAATCACTCGTATCGAAGAAAAGGAGGAAGAGAAGAAAAAAATGCTAAATTATGCTCTACGCAAACTCCTAACTAAAAGAAAAAAATTCTTAGACATGCTAGTTAAGAACTTTAGAAAATCCCATGATAAATCTGAAATAGGTAAAGAAAAGTGTATTGTCCAGAACCGGTCAGGAGAAGAGGATGGGAGAGTGAAAGCTACAGAAGTTAATTACTTGCCGAATTGAATAAAAGGACACCCTAATACTGATGTCTGAATTTAACTTATATAATCTCAGTGTATTCACCTTTCTTCCTACCTGACGAAGATTCCACTCTATTTATGCATGAAGACTGAAAGTAAAAGCACACGTTGTTTGGGACGATGTCTAACCTTGCCAAAGACGAGTGAACCTCGCTTCTCATCATCTATGGGCCGAGTTAGTACTTACAGTCACACGAGACGTTTGAAGACTGACTTAAAATAATGGATCAGAAAAATGGTATTATATCTCATAATGTAACTAATATTGCATCACCTAAAACAAGGGTATTTTATAAGAAGTCTAGCTCTAAAAGAACCCAAAGAAATATGAATACCTAAGACCAACATAATTTCTCTTGCTGATATATTCAACAAACAATATATAAAGGTTGCATTATAATCCGTTGTAAAACACCATTTGTCACATAATAATCACTTAATGTGTCATTTGCTAAAGAGATATTTTAAATTACTTTCCTAAAATGCAGAGATAAAATAAATATATATTTAGCTTAGAAACTAAAAACAATTTTTTAAAATAATTTGGAACAAAAAAGAAAATTTATTTAGCTTTTGTTTAAAACATGGATTGCTTCAATTTGAAGTCATTGTTTTTCGTACTTGTTAAATCTTTGATTGTTAAATCTTTGATGGCCGAAAGGCTGATTTTATTATTAAACTTTTACAATTGTGATTACCACTTTCTTCATATATATGAATTAATGTCCCCATTCCTATTTGGTTAAGTGTTATTATTATATTTCATGATCTATGTTTCTTTAAGACCTTCGAGTGTATTTCATCAGTCTCTATTCATAGCAAGTGATTACTTATCCAGTATCATATTTAACCCCTTTTAATTGTTATGATAGGAGTACTATAGTAATTGTTTAAATAAGAAATTATTAACAATTTCATTTTCTTTTAAATCAATCACAATTACAAAAAATTTACTCATTCTTCTTTTTTGTTTACTATTTTTTCCTAATCTAAATGATTTCACATTCTATTCTATTTTCTTCTTTTCTTTCCTTTTCTAGTCTCCCATTTTCCATCCCTTGATCCAAAGAGAGGCTACATCCTAAATTTGACCCCACATGGGAAACACATAATCTGGTCAAAACAAGTTTTTTACATTGAAAATACAAACAATGAAGGAAAAAGAAAAAAGAAAATATTTGGATTAATAGATATACAAGCCTATTTTACAATCATTCCTCCCCTTTTCTATCTCTTGCTTTTTCCAATATTGATCAATAGATATTGAAGACTGGACCTGTTTTTCTCAATTAGGTGATACCAAAGTTCATCATGCTCAAGGGTGAGATAGATTTCATTTCAAAAAACAAAGAGGAAAGCAAGGGATAATTAGGGCAGAAACTGATGCACCAGTGAATGTCCTCATTGGAAAAATTTCCGGAAACCGTTGAATATTTTTAGGGCTCTTAACTCACCAGCCCTCATGTCTCTCAGTTTTCTTCTGAGTATCTGCAATCATTATTAAAAGGCATCTATAATTAGTGCACAGCATGTATTATATTGTGAAAGAGTCGTATGTTACCATTGTTGACTTGTGAAGTTACAAAAGAAAGTACCAACCTAATTTGGACTTGGAGGTCTATTATTTACTTTTGGTATTATTTCATCCTTTTATTTCAATGCTTCATTTTTCAGACAAATGTATAAACTTATATGCTTGACAATATTCAAGTGTATGCACCCATCATAGTCATTCTTACATTTTGGATTTGGGTTTAGATTTAACTCAACTATCCAAAACAGGTTTGTAAGAGGTTTTTCCTTCACTTATATGCTATATTATCCCAATATTGCTATTAGGATGTTATTGGACCTCATAGATTTTCAATCCTGCAAAACTTTATTCTTAACATGTTCAATTTCTAGAGTCTGAGAGAAGTGCTGGAGATCTTGACTAGAAATGTGATCAATTAAAACATATAAATGGGAGACAAATATCACCTTAAAAATTGGTTTTGTACGGTTGAAGTAAGCCCTGACCAAAATTATGAGTTGCAACAAATGCATTAGGTAAGTGTGGACCCCGGTCCCTCCTTCCTAAATTTTGTTACAATAATATACAGTACATATATTTTTTTTTATAAGCATCTTCTGTAATTTTACAATTTAATTTGTTCACTTCTGACCCCTCTTCATTTTCTTTTTAAAAGTGAAGAAGAAACGTTTGTACATCAAACAAACTACGAGTGATTAGAAACAAAGAAGCTATAATACAACCAGGGTCTATCCTAACTTTAGTTTTAAAAAAGCTGCATTGATATAGATTAAAGGATGGAGAAATTTAAAAATGTAAGCATATCTTACATATTGAGCACGAAATAATATCCTTCGCTCGCTATTACACAAGTCCACAGCTAGCTGTTTCAGAAAAAGCCTTCTATTGAGTTGTTTAGGAGAAGTCACATCTAAATCCAGTGATCCACTTGCCTGCAACAAAACATATTCAATGCTCATTTATGATAATTTTGATTGCCATGCAGGTAAAAGGGAAAGGGCTAGGATTAACTCATTTGATGTAACTTGATAAATGAGCTTTTTAAACTATGACTATAAAAGGAAATTAAGCTTCCTTATTAAAGTGTTTCCTTGCCTGCAAGAACTTGTTGTATTTTGATATGCTTGCTTCACAGCTGTCTAGTATGAATTGCAATGCTTGCTCCTCTATTTCAGGATATCTCAAATCCTTCTTGGAGATGGTACTATTTGATGCTGCAGCAGCCATCTGTTAAAAGAATCACTCATACGGTTATACAACATCTAAAGAAAATTCTCTCAGAATTTTCGTATCAGACCTCTTCAAAATTTTCTCCCATGCTTGAAGGACTGACAGCTAAATAAGCATAAGCCATTAATTCCAATGGCCAACCAGTTATCTGTATAGGAAAACACTGAGATCTGATAACAATAGAACAAAGAAGTTAGTACCCGGTTCAATTACAAGTGTATCTCAGAAAGCTATCTCAAGGGCATACCAGACCAGAAAGAAATATTAATGTCTCCCATCTGAAAAATGACGTCCTAATTGAATCAGGAAAAAAGGTATGCAACAATCGGCCATAGCCGTTTTGAAGCATGGACACTTCTACAAAGTAATTCACATGCTAAAAAGATAGAAAATACAAAATTTTTTTATGATATTTTCAACATCTTGGAAAATTATATATTGGAAATGCCTCAGTCCTGAGTGAAATCAACAAGTGTTGAAAAATTGCAATTGATATAAAATTTTCAGTGAATGTTTTGATAGAACTTCTATTAAGGTATAAAATAGAATGCTTAAGAAAATAATTTTACAATATCAGAAGGCAAGGAACATCATCCTTATACGTATAGATATAATTATGTAATTTTAGGTACTCACGCTGATAATCCATATTTTTTCAACAGTTCTAACTTCTCCTTGTAGGATGCATCGGATTTCTTTAGTGACAGTGACAACTCAACTGAATCACTGGGATTGCCACCTTCCTTCGGAACAAATCCATAAGATAGCAAAAGCTCCCCGTTTGATTTTTTTCCATACGAAATAAACACCTGTGTAATTTGATGCAGGCAATCAATTGCAATCTATAAATTTAAATCAAATGACTTCTACAGCTCCAATAATTGATATTTTACTTTTGAGGAAATATTGCAAACTGCAGAGGCTTAATTGTTTTACTCGTGCATGTAGCACAGTGCACCTTTTCAAGGAACAAGGAATTTGTATCCATTTACTTGGGCTATTGTTTTATCAAAAAGTTTATCTAATTTAACAAATTCAAATCTGCCAATTTATGTTTACCTGCTCACCTGGTTGATAGGGCCGATCTGTCGTGAAGACAATTCCCTTTGATTGCTTGTCATAATCCAAAAATGTCTCCACCTGGATCAGTCAACATAAATCATCATTAAACATCCTAGGAAAGAAGTTTGAGGAATCTATATATTTTTTGGGAAACAACATACCTCACAGCTATGATTTAGCATATCTGCCCAAGGAACCAATGCAACCTGTCCATCCATTGAGGGTAACCGAACCTGCATGATACAAAAGAATATGAATGATATGTGCCAACAAACAACCATTTGTTTTAACTATGAAACAGCACAACCAAGTAACCACAAGTTAATTGATTAAAAGAGATTACATAAAAGGCAGAAAATAATATAGTCAGTTTTGAATTGAACAAATATTGCACATAAAATTATTTATTCTCCCAGTGATTACTTTTCAAGTGTTGCAATTTTTGGAAAAGTTATTTCAGACCTGAGACATTTCAGCATTTGTTTAGTTTTGGATCTCAACTCTCTTTCAAAATCATCTCTGTATGAATTCATATGGCATAGTGCATGGAAGTTATATAGAAAATATGGAAATTCTAAGTAACCGTAATTGTATTGTGTAGAAGAGGAAGAGATTGAAATTTAATTTGGTTTCATTTAATCTACCCGGTTGACTCACCAAGCGAGAGAAAAGAATACCGAATGACCATTTGAAGGACTCAATGTTGAACACCTGAAAGTTACATGTATAACATATTTAGATAAACAGTATGTTACTGTAGATCGGTTTCTCCTGAACTATTAACTTTCCACACTGTTTAATGTAAGATAATCACCTCATCAGGGAATAAATCAGGGTATTTGGAAAATATTCTGAGCCTCAAATCATTGTATCTAGAGAAGAAAAGGGAAATGATTATGGGAAGAGACAGGAATATTCAATCAAGAAAACACATTAGAATGAGGCTAACTACCAAAAAGAGAGGGACCGAAAATAAAGTCTAGAACAAATAAAAGTTACAAACAATTGGTCCATACGTTCCAATAACATTATTAATCCTTTCAATTGCTCTCTCCCGAATCTGTGAAGCTTCCAAGTAGCGATCTAGCTCTGCTTGTGACCTGAAATGACATAAATACTCCACTGGTAAAGATGTAAAAGAGGAGGAGAATGAAAAAAGAAAAAAAAAAACAGTGATGTATAAACCACATACAGTTGTACATTGAAATCAAAATAATACTTTTAGAAGGGTTTTAAACACGCTATGCTCTAATTGTCTTCACCTTAATTTCATTTTTGGATAGGTTTCAGATTGGAGAAATTATTGTTAAGAAATCTCCTCATTTCTATTTCTAACATATCGTTCTTAGCAAAGTTATTGAACATTTCAAATCCTAAATTCCATTTCTCACTCATTAATATTCATTTCTCTCATCCTTCTCAAACAAGCTCTAAAAAGATAAGAACAGTTCAGCTACCAGTAAAGAAGCGAGTAAGGTTGACGAGGTAAGGCTGATATATAATTGCTCCATCTTGAAGATTCCATGAGGCTAGCTTCACTTATGAGGTAAGTTGCAAGCAAAGGCCAATCTGGCACTGAATTTCTTTTCAATACCTCACCAGGTTCTGGGCAACTCCATTCCTAACAATCGGAACACACACCAATCAGATGCATTGGAAAGTACCTTTACTAGATTCCCATACTGAACCGACCAAGTTTTAAAAAGTTCCCGTTTCCAATATCAGTAAAAACAATATTTCAGTGAACAGCAGACATAAAAATAACAAGCACTGCAAATCAACTAAGATTGTTCTTTATATTCATAGGTATCAAACTTTAGCGAGAACTTTGAACTTAGTAGTGTTGTTCACACTGACAATAGAATTGGGATAAAATGCAAATACAGTAACATAATACTGTGGCACTACTCTTCAACAAAAATTGGCCACACATACACCAATTTTAATTACTGAGATTAAATATACCACTAAGGAAACTTTGATTGGCAAACAATTTTATCTCGGTTTTATCCAAATAACTAGCTACAACTGTTACATATCTGTTGACATCTAAGATTAATGCACACAAATTAGGGAGAAGTTGATTGATATAAAAACATCGTTATATTCATACTCAGATATCTTTATTTAATATCCCAACACTTGTGAAAGATTTCTATTTAAAGCTTTGTTGAAATTGTTAGAGTTAAATTTTTATACATTTGCTGATAGAGGGAGCCTAGTATCCACATATATTGGTTTTGGATGATGAATGGTTTAAAATGATTAGAAATGGTTTTAATCATCCTTGCACAACAAAATGGCACAGCAAGTGTTTAAATCTTTAACATGTTTGTGCTAGATGTATTAATCATAAAATGATTAACGAAATAGGCCTAAACAGATTAAGAATCTAGGTTTCTAGTAGAAATAATTGATTACATTAATAATATAATCCATTAGATTAAGCCAAAACACTTAGAAAGCAAAACAAGGCAAAGTACTCTGTTATAATCGATTACATTAGTTACATAATCGATTAAAACAGAGAGAATAACATAATCCGTTAAGAAAGGCAAATGGATGAGAAACAAGGCATATTGGTAAAATAATCAATTATATAAGTTACATAATCGATTAAAATAGAAACAAAGGTCTAATCCATTATACAAATAACCTAATCTATTAGGTTAGTTGAAAGAAGCAGTTATAAGCATAAATGTCAATATAGTTGATTATATAAGTGGCATAATCAATTAAAACAGAAAGAAAAGCCTAATCGATTAACATTATCGATTAAACTGCGACAGGATCTGGTTTTTCTATATAAACCATACTTGAGACCTTACTCTTGAACGTTTTCATTGGCATATACTAACATTCCCTCTGAGTTTTGCGTACAGGTTTTCTCAAGAAGTATTCTTGGAGGATTTAAAGCTTCATTGTGATCAAGCAATCAAGAATTCATTCAAGATACATTGGACTTCATATGTTCTGATCTTTCTGCACTAGGGGAGTGTTATACAATCAGGTTCTTACACATTTGATTTGTTTTTGATACCTGTGCTGGGTAGGCTAGATTTGAGAGTGAGTGTTTACTCTCTTGTGTTGTTAGAGATTGAGTGAATCATCTCTTGTATTGATTGAGAGTGAGTGTATCCTCTCTAGTATTGTTGTTTTCATATTTGAGTGGTGTGAGGATAGCAATTGAGAGCATCATTGTATTCTTGTACTCAAATCTTGATTAGTAGATTGCCCCCCAACTAAGGTTGTTGAGGGAAGGCTGGATGTAGGCTTGTGAAGAGCTGAACCAGTTTAAATCTTTGTGTTTTGATATTTCTTTCATCTTTCTTTACTTGGTTGATTCAAACATTTTTTATTATTGATTTCAAGATTCAAAGATTTGAAAAAGCTTTTAAAATCCAATTCACCTCCCTCTTAGCTTGAGATATAAGGGCTACTTTTCTAACAATTGGCACCAGAGCTTGGGTTATCGAAATTTAATCGATTAAACAGATCCAAAATGACCGATATATCTCAAACCTTTGGAGAAGGTGAATCCACAAATAGCCCACCTTTATTTGCTAGTGAAAACTATCCTTTTTGGAAAATTAGAATGAAGATTTTCTTGGAATCAGTTGACAAAGGTGTGTGGGATGCTATGATTAATTGGTCCCTATGAACCAACCAAGATTGAGAATGGGAAGACCAAACCCAAAGACATCTCTGAATGGACAGCTGAAGAAAATAAGAGAGTTGATTATGTTGTAAAGGTCAAGAATATTATTTCCTCTGATGAGTTTTATCGAATTTATGTGTGTGAATCCGCAAAAGAAATGTGGGATGTTTTAGAGGTCATACATGAGGGGACAGATGAAGTAAAAGGAGCTAGGAAGAACTCCTTGATTCAAGAGTATGAGATGTTTAGGATGAAGAATGGGTAGAATATCTATGATATGCACAAAAGGTTCACTCACATAATAAATCATCTTCTTGCTCTTGGAAAGACCTTTGATAAAGAGGAGTTGAACATCGAGATCTTAAAGAGTCTAAACAGATATTGGCAACCTAAAGTTACAGCCATATCAGAATCAAGAGATCTCACTACTACGAATATGACTACATTGTTTGGAAAGCTAAGGGAACATGAACTAGAGTTGGAAAGATTTAAAGAAAAAGAAAAAGGGGAGAAAAAATACATTGTTGCTTTGAAGTCTGTTGCCAAAGTTGCTGCAAGATCTAGCTCAAAGAAAGATGATTTCAGAGATGATCAATCAGCAGAGAATTCTGACAGTGAAGAGTTCAATCTAATGGTAAAAAGGTTCTCTAGATTTATTGGGTATAAAAATAAAGCTGACAAAAATTCTGCAGGAAACGAAAGGTCCTCTAGGAAGCAAAACAAATCTGTTGCACCAACCTGTTTTGATTATGGAAAAGTAGGACACATGAAAATGAAATGTCCTATACTCAAATTGAAGTCGAAACTGGAAGAGAAAAGTGATGACAACAGTGAATCCAGTGAGAACCTTGAAGATGAAACAAACTTCGGCTTGATAGCCAGACCTACATCATCTGAAAGCAGTGAAGATAACAAAGGAAAGGAGCATATGTGGTATCTACATAGCGGTTGTTTGAGACATATGACCGGAGATGCTAAACAATTCAGCAGCTTATCTTCCAAAACCAATGGACATGTCACATATGGGGACAATAACAAGGTAAAATCATTGGTGTTGGTAAAATACAAACTCCTTCCTCCTATAATATTGAAAATGTTTTACTTGTTGACGGTCTTAAGAATAATTTGCTAAGTATTAGCCAACTTTGTGATAAGGGGTTAAAAGTTATTTTTGAATCAAATCATTGCCTAATCTGTCATGCATCATCACATGAACTAGTTCTGGTAGGAAAAAGACACAACAACATATCCATGACTGATTTCAAAAATACTTCTTTCAAATCTGTTGTGTGTTTACTGTCAAAAGAGGATGAACCTTGGCTATGGCACAAGAGGCTTGCACACATACACATGCAACATCTAAATAAGCTTGTGTCCAAAGGTCTTGTAGTAGGTTTGCCTATATAAAATTTGAACATGATAGACTATGTGATGCTTGCCAAAAAGAAAAACCAGTGAAAACCTCTTTAAGTCCAAACAGGTCATATCTACCACTAGACCAATAGAATTGATATACATGGATTTATTTGGTCCATCTAGAATAAAAAGTCTAGGAGGAAATTACTATGAACTTGTCCTTGTAGATGACTAATCTAGATTCACTTGGACCTTTTTCATCGCGTCCAAGAGTGATACTCTAAAAGTTTTTAAGAAATTTGCCTCCATAATTCAAAATGAAAAAGAGCTTAAAATAAAAGCTATTAGGAGTGATTGGGAGGGAGTTCCAAAATGAGAGTTTTGAGAACTTTTCAGAAAATCAAAGAATTTCACACGATTTCTCGGCACCTAGAACACCACCACAAAATGTTGTTGAAAGAAAAAATAGGGCTTTAGAGGAACTAGCTAGAACCATGCTAAATGAAAGATCTTTACCTTAATACTTTTGGGTTGATGTTGTTATATAACTTGCTATGTGTTAAATAGAACTATCATAAGACCTATACTTAAGCTCACTCCTTATGAACTATTCAAAGGAAGAAAACCTAACATCACTCATTTAAGGATATTTGGTTGCAAATGTTTTGTTTTGAATAATGGTAAAAACAATCTAGACAAGTTTGACTCTAAAGCAGATGAAGGAATCTTTCTAGGCTACTCATTAACAAACAAAGCCTATAGAATCTATAATAAACGCACTTTAACTGTGGAAAAATCCATTCATGTTGCTTTTGATGAGAATTTTGATAGTTTGACTAATACAATGCAACCAAGAGAAAGTCTAGATGCAGGTGTTTAACTTGTTCATAAGTTAGTTTAGCTTATAGAAAAGCTCATTCATTCATATATATATATATATATATATATATATATATATATATATATATATAT
>NW_014542367.1:680419-720222 GCF_000741045.1 Vigna radiata var. radiata | reverse complement strand
TATATATATATATATATATATATATATATATATATATATATATATATCCTCTAGAAGTGTTTAAGGAGAAACCAGTCCAAACAAGTCTTCAAAAGGAATTAAAAGAGTATAAGACATGTTTAAACAACCTTCTCCATAATGAATGACTTCTAAAGTTTAGAAACTAAATCCTAAATCTATATAACTACTTATTTTAAATCGAGTATTTTTTTTTTTTTCCATTTTATTTGTAAAACATGACTACTTACGAAAACAAATACTGCACGATTGAATAAACAAAATAGTGATGGTAACAAATAAGGTTTACAGAGTAGGTACCAATAAATTTGAATAAAAAAGGTTATACAATAGTGATAATAAAAACCAAAAATTACTAGCGAACGTACCAACAAATTTAAATAAAAAATGTTAAACAATGGTGATGGTGAAAACCAAAGATTACTAGTGAACGTACCGACAAATTTGAATTAAAAAAAGTTGAATGAATGGAAAAGAGAGGTTACTGAATTGGGAGTGATGACAAGAGAGGGAGGCACAAAGAGCAGCTTCTCCCCTTTCCTTATGTTCTTCAAAGCCACAAGTCCTCTCTCTCCCACCTCCACCCTATCTATCCCCATCTTCTGCGGTGGAAGACCCGATTCCGATAGCCAACTCTGCAATGCCGACGCACTCTCCAGCGACTCAATCTCGCACCCCCAAGCCACCGCATTCTGGGGAGTCGAACCGGCGGACACCGAGCATCGAACCTGGAGCTTCCGTGGGAGACTCAGGGGACGGTGAGACACCTGGATGTTGGGTTGGAAAGGGGGAAGGAGAGTGGAAAAGAAGGTGATTGTTGAAGCTTCGGCCATGGCCGAGATGAAGAACAACGCCAAACTGAACCTTATCTTATCAACTTAAAATCGAAGAGAGGAAGGATGCTAATTGAGGGAAAAAAAATACATTTAATAATTTATTTTTTCTATTAAAATTTGCTTCTTCTTTTTCTTTTTTCAATTTCTAAATATTATTGTGTTTTTAAAAACTTATTTGATGGCATCCCGTAAATATGTTGAATTTTTTTTTGCATACCAGAGAAGTACTGAAAATATAATTGAAATATATTCTAAGGCTTAAACTCTTCCTTGGTCTTAATATTTGTGTGAAAATCTCAGTTTGGTCCTCAAGTTTTGAACTGTCGCAATTGAGTCATAATTTTTGTAAAAATATGCACACATTTTACTCCAACCGTTAAATGATCTCAGATGGCGTTAATTGATGTTGAGATGTACTTTTTATTTTAGGCTTAATCCCTCTCTTGGTCCTTATGTTTGTGTGAAGTTCGGTCCTCAAGTTTTTTCTCAAGTCCTTATGAAATGCAAACATAACATTTTACCCCAATCGTTAAGTGTATTGAGATGACGTTAACTTTGAATTGAGCTGTAATTTTTTTTTATGTTTTAAAATCATTAAATCCACGTGGTTATGGTCTTTTTTTTCCTTCCAATCATTGATCACATTTCACTCATTCCTCCACCCTCAAACCCGCAAACCCCCCGACTGACATCTTTTCTCCCTCTCAAACTAAAAAATATCGCCGTTGTCGACAGTTCAAAAATTATGACCCAGTTGAGACAGTTCAAAACTTGAAGACCGAACTGAGATTTTCACACAGACATAAGGACTAAGGGAGGGATTAAGCCTAAAATAAAAAATACATCTCAACGTCAATTAACGCCGTTTGAGACAACTTAACCGTTAGGGTAAAATGTGTGCATTTTTATAAAAATTATGACCTAATTGAGACAGTTCAAAACTTGAGGACCGAACTGAGATTTTCACACAAATATTAAGACCAAGGGAGGGTTTAAGCCTTCTTTTAATACAACAAATTTTTTACATTAGATTGTATTCTTATTTATTTTTTATTTGTTTAAATACAAAATTTATATTTTTATGATTATTTTATTTTAATATTTTTTGTTAAATAAATGTAAAAGGGTGTTGTGCACTTATATACTTTGACGTGTTAATAAGACAAATTTCATTGTAAAAATGTAAAACATTAAAGAGCTTCCATTTTGGCACAACTGGACAAAGTTGCAGGACGTGTAAGGCTTAGGAGTTAAATGAGAGAAAGAGAAAAATGAGTTGGGATTTCTAATGTGTAGAGGTTGCAGTGTTGGAATTGATGGTGTGTGTAAGAGAGAGAGAGGGAGGAGATGAAGGAATAAAAACAAACTTAGAAGAAAAAATGAAAAAAATAAATAAATAAAAACTTTAAAAAATAAAAAAGTTTAAGAGAATGACACAACACACCTACAAACAATTTTAACGTCAATTTAGTAAAAAAAAAATTACGTAATTTTAAATAGAATTAGGATTTAATAAAATATTAAAAAATAATTAAATATTTATTTTTAATAATACAAAAATTAAAATACTAATTAAATCTATTATTTGTTTCTTTATTTTATTCTATCTTTGTATCACTTAAAAAGTTTAATAAAGTTCCTTCGTTTTAAAAAATAATTTTTTTTAACTTAGAGAAAAATATTATTAACAAATGTGTTCAATTTTAAATAATTTAAAATCAATGTATAATAACAATTTACAAAAACCATAAATATCAAATATACTCTTTAAGGGTGTGTTTATTTGGAAGAGATAATTTGGAAAGAGTAAGTGGATGGATTTGAAAATATTTGAGGGTAAATTTTTTGTTCTTTATTTAAGTAGATTTGGATGTAATTAAAAGTGGATTTGGATAAAAGAATTAGTGTAAGATTTGATTGATGTGACAAATAAAAAAATTGTTTAATTGGTAAAAATTAAAGATTACCAAAATACTTTTAATTATTAAAATAATATAAAATGATAATTATTAATATTATATTTAATTGTAGAAATATTTATAAAAAGTAAAAAAATTAAAATTAATTATTAAAGTAGATTTTAAAAATGTAAAAAAATTATAAATTAGTAAAATGATAATTGTTATTATTAATTATTATTATTATTATTATTTATTATTATTATAAGAGAAAAAAATATGAAAACTATAAAATACAGCAAGAACAAAAATGAAAATTTGTTCTAATTTCTTGCAAATCATCCAATATATATGATGATTGAAAATAGAGATGATCTATCAATTTCCCTTTTTTTCCTTTCTCGCCAATCTTTGTACGTGAACACAAATAATCTCTCTTTTTCATCTGCGATGATCTATCATAACAGTAAATTCCTCTCAACTCCTAAATGAATAAATTGAATGAATAAATAAATAAAGGGATAAAAAATATTAATATATATATATATATATATATAATTATAAAAGTTGAAACTCATTATTTCATCCAAAATGCCACTTATTTTTGTTTAGATTTATTCTACTTATGCGACCACATTAATTAACATACTGTTATTTAAAAAGAAAGAGAGAAAAAAAAATCCTTTTTTATTATTGTACAAACTAAAAAATTATATAATTCAAATTTGACTTAGAAGTCATTGCTGCAAGTTTGTAAAATTGGATTGTCATTAGATGTTTTATTGGTTCTTACAATATGTTGTTCTTTTGATTTCTAAATATGATGTCAACTTTTAAATTCAAATATACTTCCATAGTATACATGCTTCATTCTGAATATAAATACATATTTTTCACCTTTTCCATTGACATAATAGTACTTTTTTTTTTCAGTTGTTCAATATATTTGTCTCTTCCTTAATCTTTTATACTTTGTAATTTAATCCTAATATTTAAATCTATAAATTGTTTCAAGCTTATATATGATTTTCTTTTTTAATTTAGTATAGAGTGAACCAAAAATCATTTCAAAAATATAACAAACAATTAAATAATTAAATTGTGTGTAATGTGATTTGAGTGGGGAAAACACCTAATTTTTACTTCAACTAAACTATTTACTATCTATATGTACTCTGGATGATATTCTAAGATTGCTATGCAACCTAGCTCTGACTTATGCTAATGCTATTGTTCTGGTCGGGATTTCGTCCAAACTTCCTTGCACAATTTCCCGCTTCGAACCGTCCGGTACTCCGTTGATCCAACTCCAATTCCACCGTTCTCCTTCGTCAAGGTCGGTCAGGTACCTGCCAATGGCACTCCGACGCTCAAGTCAGTGTTCAGTCTCTTTTATAATAAAGGTAGAGATAGAGAGAGAGAGAAATAAATGTGCATTCAATGTGTCTGCCCACCTCTTACCTTTGACTCCTATTTATAGTTTTTCTCATGGGCCAATGATTAGTGAAAACTTAATCACGGCCCAATTGCAGGCCTATTGAGGCTAATTTAGTTTTACCTTAACCTTGGATGCTTATCATGTTTCCGTCTTCGACCTCTGCCGTACGTCCGTTTAGCTCCCCAAGTTAAGTCTCCATGTGGACGTCCGGCCCTACGGTGGGCAAGCCCCTCGAGTTCTGATTAGCATATTTTTGACGTAATGACGCATTTGACCGTCCGGTCTTCTTTGTTGTGATGAATTCTTCAAGGTTTTTCTTACTGATGCGTTTGTGACCGGCTATGATTATTGACAGTCATGCGGACATGACAGCGTCGCACTGCGCGACATCCCGACTGCCGACAGGGCCTGCTTAGCTACCGGTCCGCCCGTACGGCGACTCGAGGCTCACCGCCTAGGTCATACCATATGTTTCGTCTCTCAGGATTTCGAAGAACATTGAGCATGGAGAATGCGGTGCTAACTTGTGCTGACAGGACTTCATGTAAATTCTCCAAAGTTTTTCTGACAAACAGAGGTTACTCCCGGCCACCAAGACCGGGCTTGACCATCGTGGTTCCTCGGGTTGTGGCAGGGCGGACGCCCCGACTATCCCTAAGACCGTCCGTCTCCCTCCTTACAGTACAGCTATAATGCAAAATGAACCTTAATTTCCTAATTTGATTCCTAAATTAACGTGTAGAACGATGAAATGAATATGTAAAATGCATGAACGAACTATGTCTAATTATTCTAATATCTAATTGAACCTAAAATGGTGTAGAAAAGAATATTCACAATCTTTTTTATGAAATTCCAAGATGAAACCCTAATGCAATGACGGTGTTTGATGAAATGTTTATGTGAATGGAAATGGAATTATGCAATGCTGAACTACAAAATGATTTACTACATTGAATACAACTAAAATATATGATTACATTTACTGGAACATACGTACAACTCCTAATTCGAACTAAAATGCGTAACGGTGTTGAGAATGAGTTGGAATGTGTTGATGAATACAGATGCAAGAATGAAATGCAATTTTTTGTGAATGAAGATTCAATTAGATGGAATGGATGAAGAGAAACACTTAGGTATGAATACACTCACCAACAAAACTGGAAATTTAGCCTAAAATCAAGCAAAAATACCAAAGTCACAAGATTATCTAATTTCTAAAACTCCTATTTTCCTTAATCTTATAATAATGATCGTACTTTGGCTTAAATTAATCATCACCAATATTAATTGTTGTTTGACTGACCCGTCTATGGGATATTCCTAACTGGTTGGGTCATATGGTCTTAGGCTAATCGAACAATCATACAGTACAACTCTAGACAACATGGATGGATTTAAAAAGTACAAAAACTTAAACAAAATGTAATATGACCAAACCAAAAATGAATAGACTCGTCAAAGTTAAAACACACACAAAGAGTAGCCAAAAGTACCAAAACAAAACTTAGAAAACTTTGATGATAACATTTTAGCAACTATAACCTTTGTTGATTGTTTTGTTCATAACTTTTTCTACAAAACTTCAAATGAAATTATTATTTTTTTTTTGGAAACTACACTCAAAAGGCTTTACTTTGACCATATACATGTATTTTTTTTACCATTAAGATAGATGTAGTTTATTTTTTAAAATTGTCAATATTTACTGCAGACTAAGGGAGGTTGATTTGGACCATTCGAAAATAGCTACAACAAGATAAGATTAGGAAAATACAAAGGGAAACAAAAATAACCTAAGCTCTACTTACCAAATGATAACAACCTCCTCAAGCTAGGTTGGGTCAAAGCATATGGAGATGTTATGGTGAGGAGAAGATGCGAAAGTTCTAGAGGATGAAGGGTAAGACTCACAACCTTTAGTGTTTTAAATGGTGACGGGGTGGTGTTTGATGCTGCTCATAGAGAGATTAGGCCAACTCTAAAAGAAGGTGGCTAGAGGATACTATATAGGATGATTTAGCCTTTGACGACCTAAGAGGACTAGTATGGAACAAAAATGGTTACATAACATTACTTAAATTCAAAGGTAAATACAAGAGTGGAAAAAATATCTATTTATAGACTAAGAGTATCTCCAAATTGTAAAAGTTAGACCTAAAAGCTTAAACTAAAGTATCTTAGAAAACAAGGTGAAAAATCCTCTCCATCAAAAGAAGGATATGTGGTAAAAATCCTCTTCATTGAAAAGAAGACATGAGGCCAACACCTATAGAAAATCCTATCTAATGTCAGCATGACATGTAGCCGCTTACTCCTTGCTCTTTCTTATCTTTTCTAATTTTTTTGACTTGTTTCATATTTACGAAATGCACAAATATATCCAAGGTATTTTCCCTTTAATTACAACTTTCATTGCACTTTTTTTTTTCTTTTTGTGTGATTATATTTAAATGGTATATTATTAATTTCCGTTAATAAAGTATATTTTAGGTCTCACGTTTGATTATTTTTACTCCTTAATATTTTTATTCATTATTTATCTATTTCACTTAAAAAAATTGATTTTCAAGTGTTTAATTGCGTAAGTCATTCAGTTACTAGAAATATAAAATATTATATATTTTTAATCCTTTTTATCCTTAATTTTGTTGTATTTGAAAAACTTTTGTTTTGCTAAAATAATTTTTGTTAATGGTTCAACTATAATACTTGGAAAGTTTTGTCTGATCTTCAAAGTATTTCTAATCTTATCATATCTTTAGTTATACATTTTTATATCTTTAGTTATACATTTTTTTTACGATTTTATTCAATATTGTATCAAATTATTTAATCTATTTTATATTTTGTAATATTTTTATTTTCTGTTTATTTTTTTTATGTAAAATATTGTTTTGATGATTTTTTGTAATGTAATTATTCTTATTTTTTAATTATTGTTTATAAGTATAATTTTATCCCAAAAATTATATAAAGATTTTTTTTATTGTAATGTAATAATTTAATTTTATTGTTATAAATCTAGTTTACACCATCCAACATAGATTAAACTTAAAAAAAAAAAATCTATGTCTAAATTTGAATTATTAATTTTTTTTTATTTCATTTAATATAATATTTATTAGTGTATAATAAAAGAGATTAGTAAAGGAACATTTAAAATAAGTTTAAACTTGAATTTTTTTTTTTTTATAATTTTTTAAAAGTATTTTAACTTTATCAACTTTGTTTTATTAATATTTGTAAAATTTATAAGGGATTAGGGTGTGAAATTTTATTTATGCTATATGATTATTTCACTTTTATTTAATTTTTATTTGATATTTTAATATGAAATGTATACCACTATCATTTTCTTTTCTAATATTTGACATTAAAGATAAAATATTTTTACTATCATATTTTTTTTCTAATATTTAATACTAAAGATAAATTTTTATTTTTTTTTATATTGAACATTTGATAATAGATCTGAATCCGAATGTGAGGGTATGCCTTTCGTTGATAGAACGAGGATGAGACAAAAATATTTATATACTTATCTTAAATTGCTAACTAAGTATTATTTTAAATTTTAATATTATAAGTAATCAAACACACAAAAAAAAAAGTATAATAACTATTCGTTTGTAAACAGTAAAGATAATGATAATAAAATTAAACAAATTTCCAGTTTTAACCTACGAAACTTCTAAAATAAGCTTTTTCTAAGTATTGATCAAATATAAATTATAAACTAATCATAGTCCAATAAACCAGTGACTTGTTCATTAACTTTGTTAAACAAACAGATAAACATAAAAGACTTAATTGCATAAAAACTAAATCATAAACATTTACATATAATATAGATACTAAAACAAAAAAATCTACACATAAAAAAACCAATTATCTTGAGCTAAATATAGCTTATTCATAATCTAATTATAAAACCTCTACATGCAGTTTTTAATAATTAATTTTTAAAGCCAATTCCAAATAAGTTCTATTCATCATATTATTTCCTTTATGAGGCTCTCTAAAACTGTCTCCACTACGTATATTACCGTTCATAAATCAATAAAACACCTAAAATATTTATAGCGATTCAGTTCTGGTTATTTTCTAAACCAGCTCTATATTGGACATATTGATCGAAAAAAATAATTAAATAAAAAGAAATATTTTTAAAATTTATGTTAAATATAAATTATAATAGACATGTACTTCTAAAAATAATATTATTTTAATTTTTAAATATAATAGTTATTTAATAAAGTGAATTAGGAGAAAATAATATAAGCCAATTCAGACACACTTGTTTACGGTCATCTCAATGGCAAGAATTAATGTTCACATACAAGAAATTGCGGAGTATGATTTTATTATGTCACACAAATTACACAATTTCTATTTTGGAGGCAAAATGAAATTATTGAAGAAAAAGATAGATGTTACATGTTACATACATAGGCCAGAAATTGAATAGAGGTTAGACACACCATTTCATGCATACAGCTTCAGAAGATCATCTTTGAATTTGGCTTTCAGCTGCTCTCTCTTTATCTTGAGAGCAGCAGTCACTAATCCAGATTCAGGAGTCCATGGATCAGCCAGCAACTTGATCTTGGCAGGGATTTCAGATTTTTCCAGCTTTGCAGATTTTCCAACCTGAAGAGATCAAATCAAGAAAATGAGCCATCAACCATGCAGCACATACAATGGCTATAGACTTATGGTCCAATTGGATGAACTTTTCCATACACACTTACGGAAAGAAAAGAAAATACATTGACCAAAGGCCAACTCCTCTCTACCTTAAACTAAAGTTTCTTGAGATATTTTAGAAAAAAAATTAGATTTGATTCCTATTGGTTTTAATTTTGTATATTTAATTCTTAATATTGACCGTATCTTGATTTTATTACTAGAATATCAAATCCACAATCTTAGGTGTTTATTTCTGTAACATTCCTGTGACTTCCAAGGAATGTTGACTGTCCCACACCCATCTCTAAATTACTCTAGGCTAAACACGCTTAACCATAGAGTTCTTATCCGAAAAGCAAATACATTTTGTTGATTCTGGAGAAACTTCCCAGAAGGTCACTCATTCCTAAATTACTCCAAGTTAAACACGCTTAACCATGGAGTTCTTCTGGGTTAGACTACCGAAAAGCAAATGCATTTTGTTGATATGAGTAGCCAAATCAATTCCTTTAAGCTATCTTTCAACTGTATAATCCCATATCTATACAGTCTCTAAATCCCTCTCATTCCGGTGTATGTTCGTCAATGTATCCCTTCTACTGGAAGCCTGCCAGGAGTCCCATTCTGTGCCTCTCGCATGCGATCACTTCCCATCTTCGTCAATGCTCGGATGTCACAATTTCTAGAATCAAAAGTGCCTTTTCCAAATTCATCCAGTTAATATATATATATATATGTGTGTGTGTGTAATATGTAATGAAACGGAATATGAGAAATTATTTTCTTCTAATCATGAGAGATGGTATAAGAGCTCCTAATCCTTGAGAGTCTATAATATGTGTAAATCTTAAAACGCAGCTTTTGTTGATGTGACTATGTGGTCTCTATTACAGCCTTCATTGCCGCATGATTTATTGTGACTAGATTCATTTGTGATTCATTTCGTGTCCAGATTCATTCTTCCCTCTATGTGCCTTAATTACACATAATTGTAATGGTTGAAATGGAAAATAGAGACAAGCCCTACATTGCAGGAGAATTGGGGAAGCTATTCAACTCAATCATGAGGAGCTAGAAAGAGTAAGGTATATGTCCATTGATATATTTTTGGTAAATTGAAGTTACCATTTTTTGGGGAATTTAATGTCTAAAATACATCGTTCACCCACGGCTGAATTTTAGATTCTGAAGTCACTAGTTGTATATAATAAAACCTAAGACTCTTAGACTCTAGATAGGTTGAATATAATAAAAACTATCTATGAGATTAATCTCCATTGTATTATATACACATAAGATAATGTATTTATAATAAAAGAGATATGAACTAAGTCCAAAATAAAATACAGAATACAAACTAACCAGAGATAAAAAATAAAAATAATATATGTAACAATCTCTATTTGTAATAATCAAAACCTTTAATAAGAAAAGAAAATAAAGATATGGTGAAATGAATAGGAAAATTTTGAAGATATTTTTTTCCTGGTTACTAAGAAGATATGGAGATATTGAGAATATTTTTTATTCAAACAATATGCTATTTACAACATATATTTATAGATACCTAACACTAACCTTGGAAATAGCCTGCAGAACCTCCTTGACAGTTTGAGGATTGTTACACAGATCAGGAAAATCTCGATAATCTATGCCAGCTTGTTGGGCCCACTTCTCCAGAGACTGTTGTGAAGCAACGACTAGAGCCACACAGTAATTGTGAAAGGGATCTGCATAAACCATCATATTGTCTGCATAATCGCATGATGATAGTGCTGCCTCAACCTGCATTGAAGTCAAAATGAAAGAAAAGACGGTGTTAAGGCCAGAAAAAGTTATGGTGGATCTTGTGTCACTATTTCATCCAGATACCATAATGAACAATGTTTAGTTTGAGTTACCTTTCCAAGAGATATATATTCTCCATGTTGAAGTTTGACAATATCTTTCTTCCTATCTATGATTTCAAGACATCCATCAGGATGGAATTGTCCAATATCACCAGTATAAAACCAGCGCATACCTTTCTCATCAACCTGTAAGAAGTTCAAAAACCAAAAAATGTAGTGTGGCTTAGTATTATGCAAAAACAGATTTAAGAGCAGTTAAAGAAAATTATAAAGGAAAAATGACAAGCACACAACTCTAAGTTTGGAAATTACCTTGAACACTTCTTTAGTTTTTTCATCATTCTTAAAGTAACCAGCTGTCACACTAAATCCTCCAACTACAATCTCTCCCCTTGGCATTGGCTTATCTGATGTCAGGTACCCTCCTTCTTCCCAAGAAATAAGCTATACAACCACGGTAATAGAGAAATAAGTCCCTCCATATAAGCCCTTCTACGTAGCACCAACTCTAAAGTTCTAATACAAACAGATTAAGAGATATGAATTTGATATTTTTCATCAATGTTTTTAAAACCAGACCAGACATTGATTGAATTAGTCAAGGCACTAGTTTAAGGATTAATGGTTCAACCAGGGTCGAACTTATTAACTTAAAATACATATCAAAGTCTAAATAAAAAAAACCTTATCATACCTAAATTGAAATATCAATAATATAAATCAATATTTATTAATCATAAGTTTATATAAAATAAGAAAGAAAATGACTAATATTTTAGGTTTATTTTCCTTAAGGGGAAACAATTGGGGTACTGCTTTTTGTTGAACCAGTTTGATACTAGTTGTTTCCACTAGTTTGACACTAGTTGTTTCCACTAGAATCAACAAACTAGTTACAAAACCTCAGTACATATCATTCAGTTAGTGATGACGTTAGGACAAATAAGTCCAGTTCATTGTTATTTCTCTTTCTTCTTTCTGTTCACTTCATCGAAGATGGTATCTAGAGCATTTTTTTTTCATTGTTCCAAATTCATCTAGTTTCTCATGAACATCGTTCTTGTTCATCTTGCACCATTTCCGCTTGTTGAGTTGATTGGTGATTTGTTCAAATTCAAATTTGTTCTTCTTTCCGTGTTCTGTCTGATTTTAGCTTCAGCCTACTTTCTCTTTGACCAATTGTTCCAATTTTGATCTGTGTTGAGCTTTGATCTGTGAATTGTAATCACTCTCAGTTTCTACACTGTTCTATCCGTATTTGTCTTCTACCTGGTTCGTCAACGTTTCTCTGCTGTTTGATTGGTGAATTGTTGGTCCTTCCTTTTTCTCTTCGTGCAATTGTACTTATTGAATATAGTAAAATTAGGTATAGGATTAATCTTTCTTGTGTCTAAAACACACATAGGGTAATATATTTATAATGAAGAATGATACAAGTATATATGGCAACCAAACATAAATATGGTAAATAGAAGATATTGTTAAAAAAACAATATCAACAATATTTACTATTAAACAATATTAAAAGACTACATTTCCCATTAACATAAAACACAATATATCTAACACTATCTAACACTCCCTCTTAAACTGGTGTTTATAAATAGTATGTACCAAGCTTGTTATAAATATAATCAATATCAGTTCCTTTAAGGACTTAGTAAAATATTTGCTAACTGATCATTTGAGTTAACAAACTCAGTCTTGATGTCTCCGGATATAATCTTCTCTCAAATAAAATAAGAGTCAGTTTCAATGTGTTTGGTCCTTTTATAAAAGACAAGATTAGAATTGATATGAAAAGCCACCAGCTTGTCATATATATAACTGTCATTTGAGTGACATCTCCAAATTGTAACTTTCTAAGTAAGTGCTTAAGTCAAACAAGTTCACAAGTGGTTAAGGTCATAGCTCTATATTTTGGTTTTGCACTAGATCTTGCCACAACACTTTGTTTCTTGCTCTTCCAACAAATCAAGTAATCACCAATGGTGACACAATAACCATAGGTAGATCTTCTATTAGAAGAAAATCATGTACAATCAGCATTTGAATAGCAAACAACTTTTGTATGGTTATTGAAGCTATATAACAAACCTTTTCTAGGAGATCCTTTAATATGCTTTAATATACGAATGTATGCATTTTAATGATCTTCACATGAGGAATTAGAAATTGGCTCACCCTACTAACTGCAAAGGAAATGTCAGGATGAGTAATTGTAAAGTATTTTACATTTCTAACCAATCTTCTAGACTGCTCAGCATCTAAAATAGGCTTTCCCTACTTTGGTAGGAGTTTGGTATTAGTATCCATGAATGTGTTAACGGGTTTTGAATTCAGCAACCTAGTTTCCTTCAAACTATCCAATGCATACTTCCTTTTGAGATATAACAATACCAACATTGGGATTGTGCTACCTCAGTACCTAAGAAGTATCTTAGTTTGCCAAGACCTTTGGTTTGAAATTGATGACAAAGGTGTTATTTCATCTATGAGATGCCATGGTGGTCATTGCTTGTAAGAACAATGTCATCAACATATACTATTAAATAGATACATCTAGCACTTGAGTGATAGTAAAAGACTGAATGATCTACCTCACTTTGAGTCATACAAAATTGTTGAACCACGCTACTAAGTTTGCTAAACTAGGCCCTAGGAGACTGTTTTAGGCCATATAAAGATTTGCAACAATCCAGAAGACTTAAGAAGTAGACTTTAAGCCTAACTCAACTCCATAAAACCAGCTTATAAGGTGAGGTTGCACCCACTTATATACTCTAAATTGATCTTATCTCTAGTCGATGTAGGACTTCTAACACACTAACACACAGTCCTCACGTCAAAGTAAATGCATCTCGTGTGTGGGACTAGACATTAATAGGTGGTCCGATAGCAACCCCATAACGAGTAGAACAATATGTCTAACAAACAACAAATCTTGTTAGGATAAGCTTTAACAATGACTCTAATACCATATTGAATATAGTAAAACTAGGTATAGGATTAATCTCCCTTGTATCTAAAACACACATAGAGTATCTATAATGAAGAACTGTACAAGTATATAGGCAACCAAACATAAATATGGTAAATAGAAGATATTGTCAAAAAACAATATCAACAATATCTACCAATATCAAACAATATCAAAAGTCTATGTTTCCCTAATTAACATAAAATGCAATATATCTAACAATACTCGCACTTGCAATTTGGTGTGTCTTTGTTTACTCATCTAGTCATGTTTCGTTCGATTGTTTATTCACTTGTTTTGCTGGTTTATTACCGCTTTAGTGGTTTGCTTCTTCACTTAGTGCTTGGTTTTCTGGTTGAGTAGTACAACTAGATCCATTACTGAAAAATTGGATGACTCTAACTACTTCCACTGGCATCAATACGTTGAACCAGTGATTAAATCTCACAAGTTGCTCTTGTTAAACAAGTGCTTCCAGCTAGATATCTTACTGAACTTAACCGTGCTAATGACATTGTTAATCAAGATTACAAGGCTTGGAAGGTTCCAGATCAGACTCTGATCATGTGGCTTCAATCCACTCTCTCCAAATAGGTTTTATCTCGTGTTTTTGGCTGCTCTAACTCTTATTAAGTTTGGGAGAAAATTCATGAATATTTTAGTCTTCAAACCAAATGTCGTGCTCATGAGCTTTGTAATGCTATGAGAGCTGTCAAATTGGATTCCAAATCTATGGAAGCAAAGATTAACCCTAGCTCTCAATACCATGTTGAAATAAAAGAGAGAGAAGCATAGGCTGAATCCCTAATGCGTATAGAACACATAGAGTTATGCATTTATAAATAGGAAAATATAAAGAAATGGCCCTAAGTCTTTTGCATCTAACATATGGCATACCTTAATGTAGCAACAAGGAAGGGATGGGACAGAAAAATATAAAGAAATGGACTTAAACCCGTTACATCTAATATATGCCATACCTTAATGTAACAACAAGGAAGTGGAGGACCGACACGTCCCACACTGTAGTCATCCCACTCTGAGAATGCAGCTCCAGCAAATGTTTCAGTCAAGCCATATCCTTGCCCAATAGGAGCCCTATAACAACTCAATAAGTACATATTGTTAGTGTATATTGGTTAAAGTTAAGGGTGGATAGACGTGCCTAGGTCCATGGATGTGTTAATTAGATTGTAAACATGAAGAGAACTTAGGGTCAATAAGACTCTTCCCGTATTTCAGTGTGAATAAAATTACTATCAATCTATCATCAATGTTCTATCAGTCATAATTAAATATGGAAAGCCCTATCAAAAGTAATCTGAAGACAGTCTCAAGTATTGTGTAAGACACAATAAAGATATTACAAGGTATTTGATGGATAAAAGTGCCCCTCATATTAGTCCCTCAAAGATTTGAAATGTCAACTTCTAGGTTTTATGGAGGATTGAATCAATGACAGGATCTCTGAACATTATAGGTTGCTGACAAATTAAATCTACAAGTAATTTCAGTGGCAAGCTTTAGAAGCTGGTGGCAAAAAGAGTACGAGGAACTAAATATGGAGCCTAAACATTTAGAAAGGGATGATGTAGTACAGTAAACATAACAATGGAGGGCCAAACCAAAGCGCTCAACATAAAATTACTCACGTTCTTTCACCCTACATACATGATATATCAAAATAATTGATTTTCTATCATCAAAGAGCATATAACTACACACTTGACAGTATTTCTTTTTACACAAACACGTATATTAAAATACCAGTCAATTTCAACCAAGTATTATGTAGTATAGAAATGGGAACCATTACCCCATGCAGATATTGATGAAGTATTGGGAATCTCCAGATAAAGGAGCTCCCCCACAAAGCATAAATCTGAGCTGGCCTCCAAGTGCAGAACGAATTTGTTTAAAGACAATGGTATCCCATACAAACTTTTCCAATCCCCAAGCCCCAAGCCAACTTCCTTTTACAGCAGCCAGTCGGCGCTTATAAGCAAAATGGAAAAGATTCTTCACAACGCCACCTTTTTGCTCAACCTACATAAAGTGTATGAAATGGTAAGAAAGAGAAATAACCAGTTAGCAACTAGTTTAATTAAAAACATTTAATGCAAGCAAGAGCTGAAAAAGTTGATGTGAATGTCTAGACAAATTATTAGATATATTATCATTATCTTATCTTTATCTTTTATGTTTAGTTTGTTTCTTATTATTCCTTATTTTTTTCTATTATAAATAAAGTATCTTATATGTATATTCAACACAACCTTTATCTTATCTTTATCTTTTATTTTTAGTTAGTTTGTTATTATTCCTTATTTCTTCTATTATAAATAAAGTATCTTATGTGTACATTCAACACAATGGAGATTAATCTCATACATAGTTTTCATTATATTCAACATGATATCTAGATCCTAAGGTTCTTTTGAGAATAAAAATTTTCTATCGTTGATGCTACTACACCAACAGCTGCCAGCGACGCCGTCGTCTACAGTTGTCATCGTCAGAGTTCCAGTTTCGATAGTCGACCACATGGTTTTGATTGTCTCAGTTGGGTGACCACTGTGCAGTCAACGACCGCTCTAAGAATTTTGTAGTTTTCTACCCTTGTCCTTTTCACTATTGTCCATTATCTAATGTCGTTATCCATCGTCGTACCCTCTGAGGGAAAGTCTATTTCTAGGTGCTTTGATGAATAAAGGAGACTAGTCTTTTGAAGAGCCAAATCTCCCACCTTCATTATCGATCATGGGTGCACAATCATTTTTACCACAATCATTTTTACCATTCAGCGTGAAGGAGAGTTTGTTTCTATGTGGTCCAATCTAGTCCCTGCAATCTATTGTTGTCCACCACTGCAAGCCACCATCTGTTGTTAATGGCAACCTAGTTTGTTGTAGTTTGCCGTTTTCAAGCCACTACTGGTTGTTGTCCACTACTAATGGTAATCTCATTTGTCAAAGTCATCTACGTTTGACCCGTCCGTATATGTTTTTTCTCCAATAGCAAATATGACTTTTGTTAGTTTATTTATAAGGAGCAACATCTCATTTGTTATTAGGGAGAGTCTTTGGGATTGGTATTTAGTCTTCTATGTCGTCTTCGCAAATTATTAACAACTTGGTGTTACTTGAATGCAGATATAGATATTTTCGCTAAGTCTTGCATTATATTAATAACAAGCTTGGTACATCCAATTTTTATGCACCAGTTTGAGGGAGAGTGTTAATATATTATCTTCATCTTATCTTTATTTTTAATATTTAGTTAGTTTGTTATTATTCTTTATTGGTATTTTGGACTTAGTCCATATTTCTTCTATTATAAATAGAGCATCCTATGTGTATATTCAATACAAGAGAGATTAATCTCATACATAGTTTATAGTTTTTACTATATTCAGCACAAATGATAAGCACCCAAACACGTGAGCATCCCACCCCTTATTTAATGAAAGAATCAGTGAGTGAAAGGGCTGGAGACCCAAAAGAAAGAATATTAAGAGGTTACAAAATGTTAGCATCTCTTGTTCCCATTTACCTCTTATCAGGAATAAAAACATGTGTGTTTATCTTTATATTCTTTACAACTTTAATGGGCCTTTTAAGGTTATTTTCTAGTAGATAGCTATTAGCTCTCTAACTCCAATATGGGTTTGCACCAATAAAATACTTTTGGAGAACGAAGAGGGCCAGCACACTTTTCAAGAGGTTCTAGATACCATGTTACACTATAAGAAACAGAGAAACATTGAGCTAAAATTGTGAGCTTTTGCGACAAAGAAAGTGATTAATTTATATTGAGAAAAAAAATCAATAAATAAATAGATAAAATTTGATATCCTCCAATAACAAAGACTTAATCCTGGAATAATACAAATATGATCTTGATATTTCTAATTATAAAGATATGATCATGGTATCCATAATTTTAAAGAAATGATACTTAATTTTTAAATTATAACACTAACTACTTATTTTTTTTTTCAACATAGTGAAAATTATGTATGGAATTAATCTCCCTTGTGTTGAATATTTACATAAGATACTCTATTTATAATAGAAAAAATATGAACTAAGCCCAAAATATAAATAAAGAATAATAATGAACTAAGTAAAGATAAAAGATAAAGATTTGATATTTATATAAGATATCTAATAATCTAATATATCTAATACTCTCATTCAAATTGGGTATTTACTAAGTTTATTACAAATATAATCAATAAAAACTTAATGAAAATATCTGCTTATGTACTCGAGTAATATTAAATTGTTAATAATTTATGAAGATAGCATAAAAGATGACAAACCAACCCACGAGACTCACCCTGAACAACAAATTCGTTGATAAAAAGGTCATTGTTGAAGAGTCATCATAGCTATAAATAAACTAACAAAAATCACCTTTGTCTTTGGAGAAAAGTTATATATGGACAAACCAGACACACAAGTGATAGAAGAGAGGTAAGATGAGATTGCAGCGGAATAAACCATGGAAAAACATGAGAGAAACCCTAAAAATCTAAGATTCTCCAATTGTTGCTTGAGAGGAGATGGGATGCGCCACCGCGCATGACAGAAAAGAGAGTAGATCCACAACTTTACTCCAATGAAGGTGTTGTTGACGACACGATGGTCACCGAAACGCTCAAAACTGTGTGGTTGCCAATCAATACTAACACTGCGACAACAGCAATAGACGGTGCTGACAGCGAGTGCAGTGGCATAGATGACAAAAAAATTTCTAAAAGAAGCTTAGGCTTTAGAAACCATGTTCAATATAGTAAAAACTATGTATTGAATATACAAATAAGATACTCTATTTATAATAGAATAAATATAAGCTAAGCTCAAAATAAAAATAAAGAATGATAACAAAATAACTAAAGGTAAAAGATAAAAATAAGATATTTAATAATATAATATATCTAACCGTTCTAATTGTGTAAATTAACTATTATGTCTTCCTTTTATGTTTCCAAGCAACTACTCTCTTTGTCCTAACAAAATTGAATCAAAAGTTGAGAGTAAGATAAAAGAAAAATAGAAAAACCTTTTACAAATGGTTCAATTTAAATGGATTTATTGAAAACTTAGTCTTAACCAATAAATAGAATTATTTTATTCATATAGGGCCTTGCTTAATAAAAAAGACTCTGTTGTCGTTACTCACTGCCATGCCCACATAGACCACTATTATGAAAACATAAAAAAAAAAAACAAAAAAAAAATAAATAAACTCTGCAATATTTATATTAAAATATATAATTAAATTCAAAATGCAAGTCTAACATATTCATGAATTGAGCCACTAACTCCAGGGTGTTCTTAGGGAAAATTCCATTCTATCCCTTTTACCCTTTCAAGTTGAGAAAAAAAGGAAGAGCACACTCATTTGGTGCAGCTATACAGTTATTTCAAATGGTTGGAGCCCAAAATTAATATTCAACCCAGCTGCACCAAACCAATCCATTCATCTCTTTGCTTAATGCAAAATGAGAGCAGAAATGGCATTTAACCACAAAACATCCAAGAGCTAAGGTTGAGGTGAAAACAGTGAAGCACAGCAATATTCTTAAGTTAGCTGTCAATTTATTTTCAACCTACTCTGTACATGTAAGGGAATTTTATGTAACAAAGGAGACATCTCTATTGCTGACAAAGAATAGAAGGATGGAGAATAAGTAACAATATGTATGAGAGAGAGTGCCCATGTAGAGCATTGATCTAATTCACACCTTTTTTACAACTCCATCTCGAATCCGATCAAGAATAGCAGGTACTGCTGTCAATAGTGTGGGCTTCAACACAGTGGCATCTCCCTTGGTTCCTTTCTTGATTTTATTAGATGTGTCAGTCATAGTCAGAGGAGAGCCATAACCAATTGCACAACCTGCAGCCAGCATTACAGACTGGACAACCACAATAAGTTAGTGTTGGGGATAATATCATCAACTACTGCTACAGTTAGAAGAAGGCTAAGAAGAAATCACCTCTGCAGCCATTTCAAAAACATGAGCAAGGGGCAAGTATGCCAGGTACACATCCTTGCTACCTAGATTTGGTATCACTGTCATAACCGCTGCTGTAGTGGCTACAATGTTCCCATGAGTAATCATAACACCCTGAATGATTAAAAAATATCAACGATCAAAGTCAAAGGTAAACACACTGAGCTGTTGGGAATACTCTTAATTCTCAATGTTAAGAGACTAGAAAATTTTAATCATATCTGCAGAATGAGTTAATATGGTTATTGGTTATAGTTTACGACCTAAAAACATGTTCATAATAAAGTAATACCAGACTCAAGTCAATAATCTAACTACCCATGCTTACCAACCACAGTAGTTAACAGGTATCGAGTTGTTGATACATTTAAAAATCATGATTTTGGAGTCTGGACAAAACATTTTGCAAGGACGCACTGATTAATGAATATCAGACACAGAAAGAGACTACACCTACAACTAAAGTTGAAGAAGAAACAAACCTTTGGCAGACCTGTACTGCCACTTGTGTACATGATAACTGCAGTATCATTTTTGGAAGGCAGGCTTGGCTCAACAGGACTTTCTTTCCCAAGTTTCTCAACTTCAATAAAAGATGCAATTGTCCAACCACTCAAACTTCCTGAGAAAGAATCTTCTTTCTCATCATCTTCAAAGTAAATAACATTTTGTAAAGATGTTAGTCTTGATCTTATTGCATCCAACTTCCTCAACTGCTTGGAGTCACAGATCAGAGTAGATACTTCAGTCTGTCCACATTTCAAAGCTTCAAGTGAGAAATGCCCATCACTTTTATCTACTACAGTCATCAACTATCAACTACTTTCATCTATTTCTTAAAATTATGCAAGAGATGATAATTTCCTACCTCATTTAGTGAGTGGATCAGGGCATCTTCTCCTAGAGAAGCATAAATGGTAACAACTGTTACATTCTGCCTGAAGCAACCCTGAAGTTTAGTAAGCAAAGGTTTTCATTAAAATTTGTGAATTCAGAACTGTTAAGCCAAAAGGTAATGGAATGACTCATGGAAATAGCACAAATATAGCAAATTTACCTGAAGGGCAATGAGCCACTCAGCCCTTGTATCAGAGAAAATAGCAACACGGCTATCCATAACATGACCTAACTTAAGAAGACCAGATGCAAAATTGGACACACGAGCAAATACTTCTCCATAGGTTTCCCATTCATAGTCTCCTAAATGAAGTTTCTCAAACTTCCTGCCATCACTAGATGTAACGAACTCCCTTTGTATTAGTTTTCTTGTTCCAAGAAATTGATTTAGCCTATATTTATCACATGATTGCTCAAACAGATGAGCCATGGTTGGAGCTCCCTTCCAAGGAACTTCAACCAGCTCAGTTTTTCTAGCATTACGTATTGCATAACCTCCCTCACCACTAACTTCAACAGGCACACCTCTTATTTTTCCTTTTTTCTTTGCAAAGAACAAAGCTGAAAACAAAACAGGAACAATGATGCTTATGACTATGGCTGCCAGAGCTCCACATTCTCCACGATCTTTCCATATGTCACTGATATCTAGACTCTTTAACCACGAGGAACTACCTTTTGGATCAACCATCCTTCAGTCGTCCTTCCTAAGCACAACACAATCTTGATTACATGAATTAAGAAATTCAAGACAAAGGGAAAACGCTTTATATGGAACCCTCTTCGACTAATAAGAAAACAATACTAATTTGGACCATTGTACATCAAAAATACTTTATTTTCTACAGCAAAAAGAAAAATATATTTTGTCCAAAGCAATATAAAAAAATATCAAAAGCCAAAGAAGAAGAAGAAGAAGAAGAAGGAAGAAGAGGAAAGAAGAAGAAGACGAAGCAGCAGCCAAGAAAATCAATGGCCTATTGCATAAAAAAAACACACACACATACAAAAAAAACAAAAAAACCAAGATTGAAACAAGTCCAGCATCAGCTACTAGAACAACCACCAAAGCCCCTCAAGAATTTCAAGGCAAAGTATACAACAAAACAATTTCGCAAACTAATTACACCATAACTGGAATTCTAACAACCCCCATACAAGAAATTGAAAAACTAAAAAGAAAAGATGTTGATCGAACAATAATAATACCTTTGTGGGTAGGATGAAATGTTTTGTGTCTCTATTTTAGTAAAGGCATCGTTTTTAAGAATAAGCAGTATTCAACACAGAACCGAAGGAATACAGCATGAAGTGTAGGCATCACCGATATAGATCAAGAATCCACACGACACCTGTAGCGTGACGAGGTTAAGATTAAGTACAATATTATTATTATTTTTTGGAGATTCTTTAATACTTATTTTTTTAATACTAATTGGGTATGATGGTTTATTTCAGTCTTATTATTTTTTTTTTCAATTTTTTTAATTTATCTTATTATAAATAATTAATGGAATGTAAACAGTGAGCCACTTTAAGTTTGTCATTTTATTATTTTATTTTTACTTTATACATTTTTAATTAAAAAAATTTCAGATGTTAATCTACTATTGTCTTATGTATTAATATTCATGTTACATGTTAAAATAATATTGTATTATTATATTATATTTAATTTGATATTTATATAATTTAATTTAAAAATTTTATTTAAAATAAAGTAATTTTATCTTTTTTTAAAATTGAAATTAAATTTAATTTTTATATAAATATTATATTAATATTTTTATAAAATATTTTTAATTTAAAATTAGAGTTAATTTAAAAATCAATTATACATATCGAGAGTACAACAGTGTCACTAATAATGTGGATTAAAAAGAAACTCGTCAATCCAAATTAAAATCAATTAAATATTCAATTAGTCAATAATCAAGTATAAATAGAATTAAATTATAATTAGATCACAAATGAAATTTAAAATTAGTTAAGTTGTAATTAGGTCAATTTTAATAAAAAATTCATAAAAAACACGAATATAGCTTTAACTTTCGATCGAACCTAAAATTATTTTAGTATCATAAGAAAACATATACTTCTAGTTGACCAACAAATTACCCTAACACAACGAGTACCGGTTTGAAATAAAAAAACCTCAAATTTGTTTTAATTGATTTATAAATAAAAGATTATTGTAATAATCTTCAGTTACAAACGTTCTTATTTGATTTCGGTTTCGTAGAAAAGCAGAACAAGTACAATTGTACATGTGTTAGGCTTATGCGATTTATGTTTTTTTTTTTTTTTTTTCGCTGAATAAGGTCGCTTTTATGTGATTAACTATGCTAATTAAAAAAAGAGGAAAAGAACTTGGGAGACTGTTCGAGAACCCCTACAATTAATTATAATTTAATTAAAATTCATATGTATAAATAAAAAAAGAAGGAAAAAGAAAATCTGGGACTTATATGTCCGACGTAATCATCATGAAAATAGAAGCGTTGAATTAAATTGTTTTTAAATTAAATGTTTTTTTTTTCTTTAAAATTTTAATACATTTTTATTCTCTAATTTTAAAAGTAGATTGATATTATCCTTTAACGTAATTATATTTTTTTTATTAAAAGTTATATTTAAGTTGTTTATACTTGTAATATCTTGAAAAATATCCTTTAGTGGAGTACACATGGCAGCGTGGCATTGGGCATAGTTTTAAAATAGAACTTTAATTAAAATACTTTTTTTTTTCCAATTTCAGACTTCCTTCTCCACTGTCCATGCACATCTTTCATTTTTTCTTCTTCCCTTTTCTCTACTTCATTACCTTCCATCCTCCATTGTTCAAAATCTAACCGATTGAATTTCAAATTGAAGCTACCCAAGCGTCTGAGACTGCAAGAGGATCATTTCCCACCGATTGAACCTCTGTTTCGTCCAACCGGTAAGAAAGCCCTTTTTCCTCCCTTGCCCTAGGGTTTAAAGCATGAAATTTCTTATTTCATGCAACCCATTTCGTTTCTTCCACAATCTAACTTCAACTTGGTGCTAAAATTCGTTCTCCATCATCAATTGATGATTTATAGGTGATTCTAACATTTTGGGAGTGTAAGAAAGTGGTCTAGAGTTCCTACTTGAGCTTGGTTGTCTACACTAGAGGTAAGGGGAGCTAGTTCTTATTTTCATTTTAGTGGTATGCCTTGAATGTATGATAATTTTGATGTTGTATGTTGTTGGAGGCATGAAATTGGTTATATTGACTTGAAATGCATGAATGGAAATGTGTATGTTGTGTGAATTTGATGATTGATGATTATGAACTGTTTGGGACAGTTTCATGCAATGTATTGTGACTTGTTTGAGTCACTAAATTGGTCAAAGTAGGTACCAAATGGTAAGATTGGGTTTTGGGTCCCTAAGTTGGGAAAATGAGTGTTTTAGAGTTGAAACGAAGCTTAAATCACTTTAGAAATGTGTTAGAAATGTTTAGAATCACTTAGGTAAGTTTAATTATGTCTAAAACAAAGATTANGAGTGTTAGAAGTTGGCAAAATTGGTTGAAAATGGTCTTAGCTGGTTCTGTCGAGTTCTGCATAATTCTGCAGAACTCTGCATAATTCTGCAGAGTTTGGCCGTCCGGTTTGGAAGGCCTTGGTCAGAGAAGGTTCTCCCTTCTCCTGACCGTTCGGTTTTGTAGGCCTGGTCAGGGAAGGATGACTCCTTCACTTGACCGTTCGGCCTGGTTATCTTGGTCAGAGAAGGTTCCCCCTCCTCTTGACCGTTCGGCCTAGTTACCTTGGTCAGAGAGGGTATTCCCTTCTCATGACCGTTCGGTTAGCTTTGCTTTCTGCCATGGGAGGATTTTGCTCACCCCATAACCGTCCGGTCCTGATCTATTTCTGTCTTAGGTGTGCTTTCGGTCAGAGAAGGTTTCCCTTCTCTTGACCGTACGGTCTGGTCTCCTTGGTCAGAGAAGGATCCCCTTATCTTGACCGTTCGGTCATGGAGCCTTGGTGAGAGAAGGAGGTTTCCTTCTCAAACTGTCCGGTCGTATATGTGAACCTCGGTTACAAGTGGTTGTCTCATTTAGGACTTGCCAGTAGGAACCGTTCGGTCCAGTCCTCTCGGTCTGGCATTGCTCTCGGACACAGGTAGTTCTCGGTCTTCACAGTCTTGGTCATTGAAGGTTTGTTCCTTCCTATGATCGTCCGGTCTGGTGCTGATGGCCAGAAAAGAGTTGATTCTCTTTCTAGCCGTTCGGTTTGGCACTGTGGGTCAGAAAGAGTAGGTTCTTCTCATGACCGTTCGGTCTAGTAAAGATTCTCAGTCATAGATGGGTTCGTCTTATTTGAGCCATGATAGTTCGTGGCCGTTTGGTTTGTAAAAGAGTGCTCGGTCCTGACGCTCTGTTCAACCCTAGTGGTCAGCCAAGGCATTAAGGGTTCGGTCCATATATAAAACGTTCGGTTTAGGTGTGCTAGCCATTTTTCTTTGGTTAATTGAGTGTACAATTGATTTTATTGCAAATTAAGAATTATTGATGTGGTATGGTGTGTACATGATATATGGTGAATTTGGATGTATATTTTGATTCAAAGAGATGTATTTTGGAAATAAAGTGGTTGGATTCGGTTGTGAAATCATGATCTCTCGGTGAGATCTATTAGTGTATTGACTGAATGGTGAGAGGCTTCCATATGGGGGGTTATCCCTAACGCTCCAACGGTCTTTCATTCTCACTTAGAGAAGATCGACGCGTGTGGTGGGAGTAGTGGGAAGTCCTAGGGTAGGCGCTTTCACTGTAGGCCTATACTGCGGTAACGGACTAGCCTTGTGTATGGTCGGGTGGAACCCCTCGGCAATGGCTTTGCAAAGCAGTAGGGCCATCACAAGTGCACAACCCGCCCCAGCTCTACATTCATTCTATGTCCGGACGTGTCTAGGAGTCTTCGCATGATAAGATGATTGATTGGTTAAATTATGAACTAAGTGCCTGTGATTATGATGACTTGTATGTTTACATGTGAAATTATGTTTTCGGTAATGTTTGGTCACTTTGCTATGATTTGTATGTTCGTTTGAAACCTAGCTCACCCTTGCACTTGTATGTTGTGTGTGTTTGCTTTCCCCCCTTTGCGATGATCATCCAATCCTTTGGATGTGAGCAGTAGGTGATGATGTATCTCTGGAGCAGGCGTTGGAGACTGAGGAAGATCCAGCACCTAGTGCTTAGGCGATCATGTTGCTTTATTTCTTTTAGCTTACCATATTTTGCAAAACCTTGGACCTGTGTACTTTAATTTCTTGTCGTTTTAATTTCCCCTCTATTTTGGATGACTGTAATTCATACTTATACAGTTATTTTCTACTCCTAACTGCTTTCTAGTATTATAATATGTTGCATTCCATTTGGTATGAATTATACACATATTTTGGGATGTTACAACACTGATGATGTATGACCTACCAATCTTTGATTTATTGGACGGTCAACATTCAATTATAAGTATTAGGTGATCACGATCAACGTTCTTATTTACTTTTTGTAAATGGGAGGACAGGTGCTTTACAAAGTGAGTGATCGATCAGTCAAATATCTATTAGTTAATCATACAAATTGAACACGTTTACAGGTAAAATATATTTATCATCTTTGGTGTCATAATTAGGTAAATCATAATTAAAAGTCTATTTCAAATCTATAAATATAGATGTAAGGTAAAGAGGTAGGTGATTGCATTTATTGCGAATTTAAGACTTTACTGTGTTAATCGATCGACCATTTTACTAACTTAAGTGTCAGATTGCCTTTGATAGGTACCCACTTACACGGTCTGGAGTTTGAGCATTAAGGACTTAGGAGAATTTTATAACAAAGACCGAAAGCGACATTAAGAAGCTTGGAGAAAAGTGTGAAGGAGTGTTTTGACTGTGATCTCCAACCTCACACCCGAAACATTTTGGCGCCCATCGTGGATCGAAGGATCTCGAAGTCTACCCGATGGTGACCACAAGAAACATGAACTCAGAAGACCCAATCGAGATTATCAGAGCATTGCAGCAATAGATGTTGGAAATGAAATAGTGGTACGAAGGAGAGTTGGAGGCCTTGACGACATAGAACGCGACCAAGGCCGAAAATGCAGCTACGAACGAAAACACGATTGTTCAGGTGGAGCGGACCGCCCAACATTTTGTCATGGTGAGATTAGATTAGCCTACGGGAACCAAACTCAGGGATAACACCTTAAAAATCGTGCAGGAGGATGGTACAGAGGCTAGACAAGAGCGTTATTTGGTGCAAGCAAAGCATACAGTCAGGATGTTGTCGTTTGTCCCAACAATCATGGAGGTTCACATATTTGAGCAGTTCGTCCCTCCCAACTTCAAGATATACGATGGGTCGACGAACCCCAAGGAGGATGGTTGTGCATCATCAAAAATGGGGGAAATTGTTGATAGGGGGAGCTATGTTAAAGCTAAACCCTTACATCCCATTTGTGTTTTTGATGATGACAACAACATAAATGTTTTAATAGTTTCTTGCACACGTATAGCAAAATTGATGTTTATTATTGTTTGTGCTTGAACTATATATGTTATGCATATTCATTATGATTTTATTTGTGATGTGTGATTATATTTGTGATATGCATATTCATTGATTAAGGATGATAAAACTCTTTGCACCATTTATATATGGATGAATAAATAGTTTACACAGTTTATAAAATGTTTCATTTCATCTAATATCAGTACATGATTAATTGTGGCAAACTACGAGTTTTAATTCATTACATTATATATATAATTGATTAAAAATCATATATTTGCTTATACTCGTTTCCTGTGTGCATTGATGAGTTTTGAATTCAAAAAGTTTCCAAATTTGCTTAAGTGTTGTACTTAACCGATTACACTCTTTTCTTAATCGGTTAAAGCTCGTGTGTTTTGAAAATGTGTTTTTTGATAAGTCATAACTACCTTAACGGTCATGTTTTTAAATGCTTTAACTTACTGTAATTACTTAATCGATTGCATGTTATGCTTAATCTGTTAAATGCATTTAATGTAATTATGTTACAACATTGGTAATTGCTTAGCCGATTACATTAATAATGTAATTGATTACTTTGCGTCAAAACTGTCATATGTATAAATTGATGCACAACTCTTTACAGAAACAACTTTTGAATCAAATCTTTCATTTTTGATAAAGTTTGTCGAGTTCATAATTGCAGGAGCGTTTGTTCTCCAAGAATCAAGAAGCATTTCATTTGGAAAGAAAGAAATCAAATCAAGGATTCTTGAAGAGTTGCTGCACTTTCATAGTCTGATCAATCTGCACTAAGGTTTTCTACTGAAAGATCGGTTTTGTCTAAAATCATCTGTGATTGGTGTTGCCCTGTTACCGCTGGCTAGGAAGAGAACATTGGAGTTCTGGTTACTTTGAGAGGGGTATCTCAAAGGGGTTGCAAAAATATGATTGTTCTTTTTGTGTGTTTGAATATAGTAGATTTGGAGTTAGAGAGGAGATTGCATTGGGAGAGTGTCTCTGTAATTCTTGTTGTAGAACTCAATCTATATAGTGGATTACCTTCAATCTTAGGTTGATTGAAAGTAGAATGGATGTAGGCATTGAGGTCGGACCAGTATAAACCTTAGCATGGTTCTCTTTATCCTTTATCTCTTTCATAACCAAACAAAACTGTTGGAAACAGGATGGCTAAGTTTCAACACCAAGAGGGGGGGGGGGNGTGAATTGGTGAGGTTTAAAAATTAGAGTCTTTTAAAAATCTTTTTCACAAAGTATAAACCTTTACAAAGTTTCTTGAATCGGAAGAAATAAAAGTTTAAATGCAGTGGAAATATAAAGTTGAGTACGTAAACAGTAAAATCGACTTAATGTAAAAGTGTAGGGAAAGAGAAAGCAAACACAGAATTTTTATACTGGTTCGGCCTCAATGCCTACATCTAGTATCCTTCCACAACCAGGAAGCCAATGCACTATGTTAGTCAAGGTTTTTACAGCAAGATTTCTATAGAAACCTCCACGTAAAAAATATAGACAATCTCTCTAACCGTCTAACTAAAAGTATAGGCAGTCAACACAAAGATATGCAACAAGATATCCCCTCTTCTACAATCTTCAACCCACTTTGAACAATCCTCAAAGTGTCAGAACTCTACGAGTCCACCTCCTGTAATCCCAAAAGGACAGCAACAATATTTCCAAAGATTGATAGAAAACTTGATCAGTATGATGACACCAAATGTGCAGATCTTGATCAAACAATACGCATAATACACTTCCTCCTTAAGAAACTCTTGCAAGAAAGATCTTCACCGTCTTCTAAATGAGTTCTTGGAGCCTTTTCTCAAATATCACAATCTGTAAATCAAATGAAAGTGTTAGAATATCCAAAGTCATTATGATCAACTGAGTCACGTCTATTTATAGTTTTCTATAAATTAGACGCTCCTATAGTCGACTGTGCTACTAATGAAGTCAACTGTCATCAGACAGTTATAACAGTTAAATCAATTAGCAGCAATCATAACAACCAAATTGATTTCACATTTATTTCAGTTGACTTTCAATTAATACTTTAGCAAAGAGTTGAAATATAGTTGTTATAGCACACAAGCATTAACAGAGTTTCAAATCAAATAGCTAATTAAGTTGAATTCATTACGCATGTAGTTGACTTAGACACTTAAGCTCAGTTTGATAATCTTTTCAATGCAAAATCAGATACAACACTACTTTTGAAAATCTATGCAAAGTCACGAGTTTTAATCGACTTACTTCATAATGAAGTCGACTTAAAACTTGTAGTTTTGCCACATAGTATAAGTTCATCAAAGTGCATGTGGTTTTCTTTTCTTAAACATATGTAATGCAATCACAAAAGATGTATCAAGTATCAAATCAGTGAATATGCATACATATATCAGAAACAACACAAACATGTTCATTAAGATATCAATCACATTAAAGAATAAAACATGTAACACATAACAATACATGTGTTATTAATAATGTGTTGTCATCATCAAAAACCATAGCACTATGAGATTAAGGTTCAGCTAAACCAGTGCTTCCCTTATCAACAATCTCAGCAATCTTACCATTTTTTGATGATGCACAACCATGATTAATAAGCAACCATGTTTGTACACAAACAACACATAAAATCAGTCAAGTAATCACCAATATCAGAGCTAATATAAGCAATCAGTAAGGACAAGTGATTAAATGATTTTTCCAATATATCAGAGCAAACAAAAGATAATTTCAACATATTTTAGAACATTTACTCTGAATAAACAGTATTCTATCAAGCAATCACATATGAAGAAAATAAACAGATAATCAATCAAACTTTTCACCCCCTTTGTGCATTAGCAAAAAAGGTTTGCTTTTAGATATGGATATGTTGATAAAATGAAATTTCAGAGATGCATCAATGTAAACAAATTAAACATTCAAAGATGTTCCCCCTATCACAGATATTCACATGAGATAGATAAACTCCCCCTAAAGTGTAGGCATGTGAAAAATCTATGCAATCATGTAATGCTCCTCCTGTCATTATGCATATTTTAAAATCAAATTCAGATGCACAATACAGTTTCACAAGTGTTAGAGCGTATAATCAGTTTGTATCAAAATTGTATCAGAGTTATGATTGCAAGCAATTCAATCAAGCAAAGATGCAATCATCATCAATCTCACAATATATTCTCATTGATAAAACAGTCATATAAAAACAGAGATATATTGAAGATAACTGATATAAAATGATCAAACAACTTAATAACCAAATTCCAATAAATGGAATTTATAACCTCCTATAAGTGATAAGCCGATTGATCCATTTGTTAAGTCAATTTCATTGTTTTTCAAAGAGTTGTGATCCTAGTAGTAAGTTCCAAAGCAATGTTTCCTGCAAAACCTTTCACAATCTTTTGAAGGTCAAGCAATTTAGAATCACAGTAATGCAAGAAATTAAGAAATGAGTATGCAAAATAGTTATTGTAACAGTGAGCATGTGCATAATCAACTTCACTAATCACTCAGCCGATTCAGTAGTCATTCAAGTAGATTTAATCAAGAAATTTATAGCAAATAGATTTGAACCAAAACCAACTGATTTCATTACTTGTTCAAAAGATATTACAACGACTAACTAGAATAAGACAAACATAATGGCAGTTGATATCTCTCTAAATTTGCATTCTTTTAGGTGTTTAGAAGTCTAGGTTAGTGTATTTTAGTCTTTAATTTTCTAGAATTATGATAGTTTTAGGATTTTTCTTTAAATTTGTAGTTTTATAAAATTCTAGTTAAAAATAGGTTTTTAGGTATATTTTAGTACTTTTAGGAGGAAATTAATTTTTTGTTAATAAAGAAAGAAAAAAATAAAAATAAAAATAAAATAAAATACAATAAAAATAATTTTTATTAGGTTGATTTTTTTTTTCTTTTTTCTTTAATTGTTAGATTGATATTTTTTGTAGATTGGGTCGTTAATAGTTTTGGGTTGATTGGACCTTGGGTTGCAGATTAAAGATGGTCACGTTTTGGAGTGGGCTAAAACCCTTGGCAGTTGATGCCACACTTGGAATTTGGGCTACCATTGTTGTTGATTCTATAATTGGGCTTGTCATTGTTGCAACGCAGCGTTTGATATTGTTGCTACTGGAATGAAATTGATTGAAACGTGGACAAATTTAATTGCAAGTGGGCCGCTTGATTGAGTATGTGTTGCTACAACGCACTAGCTGGATTGAGCCACTTATCTTGCGAAGCTTGGTCTGCTGAAAGTGCAAAGCGCTGATTGGAAGCTGCTGGACGGATTTAATTGTATCAGATTGGGCTGCTGCATACACTAGACTTGGACAATAGCTTAAGTTAATGAAACTCAGCGTTTTGGCCTGACTACAGCTGGGGGTCCTTGCTCGTGCAACTCATTTGGGAGAAAAGAATTCCCTCAAGCATTTTTCATTTGGAGAGAAACACCCTCGAGCTATGGCAAAGGAGCGATGAGAGACGAAGAAGGAGCTGCCCGTAAAAGAAGAGGAGCTGACCGACGAAGACGAAGATGACCGGAGCTGCCACGTAGGATGAAGCTTAGCGTAGCAAGCAAGTTTCTCTTTTCCATTTTTTTTTCTTTTTTCTTTTCTGTTTGTTCAATTTTTCTTCTTTCTTTTCAACCCTATAAAAAGGGGCTCTTGCCTTGTAAATAAAGTTTTTTAGACCGAGACACTTGAACAAATACTCTGTAATTTTTCATTTTTAGTTTTAGATAGTTAGGTTTTTCCGTGCTTTTGGAGCGCTCATCACAGTGGTGACAGCCCGCGGTGACCTCGATTGCATTTTTCGTTCGGTACATTTCTTTATATTTTTGATTTCTTGTTAATAAAAGTTGTTTTTATGTTAATGTGTTTCTGTTAAGATAGTTTTGTGATTCTGTTATGTTCCGTGTTTCTGTGTTTTTTGTGTTGTTTCTTTGAAAATTGAATTGGACTCTAGAACTCTACATTTTGTGATTCTTATTTTGGAATCAAATGACTCCACAGTTAGCATTCATTTTTGAGATGTCTTCTCGAGACAGAGATGAGTCCAATGCATAAAGATTCATCTGTTTCTACTCTTTTCTTTAGTGTATATCAGATTTAGATTTGCATTGATTGAGAATGAGTGGAAATTGCCAAAACAAGTTCTGAAATATGAACTGTAAGACCCTGGATTGGGCTTCCTTTAATCAGAATGTCTTTCTGAGTGTAATTGAAGTTTTATTCTCAAACATTTGCACATTTAAATTTTGTTCTATGCTTCCTTTCATTTGTCTGTGAATTTTACATTGATGAATAGGAAACTGAACATTGGTTGGATAAATTAGTGGGAAGAGTCAATTCAAGGTTCTGAAATATGAACCTGAATACCCTGGATTGGGATTCACTTAATAGGATGTCTTTCTGAGAACTCTATGCACTCTTTTATTCACATCAATGTACATTCACCTATGAAATCGGTTCTGTTTTTTTCAGTTTTGAATTCTGCTCTTATTTGCTTTCTTGTGATATATAGATTAGGATAGAAATGATTTGTGTTGCTGATTTAGTTTCATTGCAAATTAACTTTCTGTTTTGTAAATTTTGGTTGATCTGTTAAGATTCTACATGTGATTCTATGTTCTAATATTTGTAGTGTTAATTCCTTTTAGATTTTTTTTTCTGCTTCCTCTTAATCCTTGCATCTTTTAGGTTAATTTCAGTTGCTTTTTAATTTTAGTGTTATGTTTTAATTAGATTCATTAGTTTTTGTAGCAGTAGTTGTGAGTAACTTAGGTCATGTTGCTGTTTCTACTTTTAGGAAGTTTAAATTTCTATTTTCTATTATTTTCCTTTTAGTTCTTATTATTTCCTTCTTATAAACAGATTTTTAGCTTTAGTTCTTTTCTTTTTAAGTTTCATTCAATTTTAATTTCTCCACCTGTTTAGTAATTAGTAGATAGAATAAATACAAGATTAAACTCTACACTTTAAGCTTAATTTTAATGAGTCCTTGGATTGATCCTTAGTTGACCCCTATATTACATTAGTGGGGAAACTGAGTTTGTTGGCTTTGATGCGACTAAAAGCGTTTTTAACAACAATCTAAGCCATTATCAAAAGACAATTAAGGACAAAGACAAGACTCATGACATAGAGCGGTAGACACAAAAATCCCTACTCAGTTTCAGACAGCTCTTCAGAATCTTCTTCACTAGTTTCATCAACTTCTTCCCTCTCAGATTCTTTAGTAGAAGTAAAACTCTCCACATAATGCTTGATTATTTCATCCATTTTCTCATTCATATCAATAAGAGACTTCTTCATTACATCAGTTCTCTTAAAGACCTTCTTAATTCTGTTTGCCACGAATCTTGCAAATTTAGAATTGGAAGGTGGCAACTCTTGTTTATTGTCTGAGTCAGGTGGTTCATCTCTACCTTTTGTTGGGTCCAGTTCATCACTGAAGATCCATCCTAAAGCAGTTCTCTTTAAACCAATGCATGTCAGAGTTGCTTTTTCGATTTGATTTGCTTTGGTACATGTAACCTTGTTTTCACCATTGAGATTGACTCCATTCAAAGCCAGTATCTTGCCAATAAACACATAATATGGTAATGTGCACCAGTCATTGACACCAACATTTATAATGTGCCACTTGAAAACAGCTACCCAATTTGTTGGTATCCTAAGCATGATAGCATTCAGTAGATATACGTCCACATGAGTCTGTTTTATGAGATTGACCCTTCCAGGAATTAAGATATGCCCTATAATGTGTGCAAAAATCTTCTCTTCTTTGTTAAGCCATTTGAACAGAAATCCTTTTTCTTTCTTGTATCTTCTAGAGTACCTCATGCAGTCTTTAAACATTTGTGTCTTCTTGGTCCATCTATTTTGCAAACAATCAGGTAGGTTTGATAATCTACCCTAATCCCTGATTCCTGCAACTTGTAACCACGTGTCATTATCAATAATAATGTCCACTCCTTTCACACGAGAACGAATATTGTCAACAATAGAGCTGAGGTTGTTGTAGAACACTTGGACAAGATCCAGATAGTAGTCACCAGTCATATGAACAAACTTGTGTAGACCTTGAACACCAATCTTCTCAAGAAATACGAAGCCTTCATTCCGAAATAAGGATAGATCAATTGATTTGTGTGTAACAACATTTTTTATCTTCTTCCAACCCAAAAATCTTTCACTAGCTTCACTGTCACTAATCCATCTAGAAGGACTAGCATTTCTTTTAAATGAAGGAATGATTTTGGATTGCTTAGACGAAGAGGAAGAAGCCATTCTTCAGAGTGTCTTTGATTAAATTCTTAGGGTTTTGTGTGCTACGACTTATGTCATGATAAACACAAACTTAAGAGCACGAATGAACGAAACATAAAAAGAGACCCACTTTAAATTTTCAAATTTTGTAAAGCCTAAAAACAGAGACATTAAGTCGATTTGAATAAAATTAAAGTTGAATACTATATGACATAAAGTGTTAAAAACAAATACAGACATACAGAGACAGATATTCGACTATGCTCAAAATCAAGTTGATTATAGTTCGTAAAACTTGATTTTCACACAAATCATTCAGACAACCAATCATACCAACATACAGACAATCAAATATCAATCAATCAATCTTATCATGCATGATGCAGTAAGATAATACATGTTACCAGTTGTAGACACTCAAGATGGTTGATATAGCTTTGTTAATTCATCCTTGAGTTCTCACTGCACCTACTTCAAATCCTGCAAAATAGTTCAAGTTTTTGATGCAGGTACCCATTTGAATTTGGGTCCTTGATTGTTAACTGTAGCCAGATGTTCCTTAAGTATCCACACATATAAGCCTTTAGGAACTCCAACTCTACTGTAATAACAATTTCTAACAGTGTGACCAATATTATTACAATAAAAGCAAGCATGTTTAACATGTTTGCTTAAATAAAAAAATTCCTTTGTATTGATTCTATTGATATTACCTCCAGTTGAGGCATCTAGCATCAATTTCGTCTGAGAGTTAAGACCTCCAAGGAACAAAGTGACTATTGTTGCTTCATCAAAGCCATGTGTGGGTGTCTTCCTCAACAAGCTCTTGAGTCTTTCCCACGCTTGACCTAGAGTTTCTTCCATGCATTGCCTGAAAGAAGAAATTTCTTGCTTACCCTTGTTGATTTTTTACTGTGGGAAGTACTTATTCCGAAACTTTGAAACCACGGTTTCCCATTTAGTAAAGTGATAACGATCTAAAAACCGTTATTTTCATATTTAAATTTGATATCAAAACACACCCTTTATGGCTTCAAATGAGTTTAAAATCAAGTAAAACACTTAGTTGAGTCTTGTGAGAGTCAAAAGTTGGTTTTATAGATATTATGCTTGTTTTTACATTGTTTTGTAGGGTTTTAAGGTGAATTGAAGATGGAAGTGAAGTAAGGTGCACTTAGACCCATGAAAGAAGAAGAAAAAGGATGAAAAGAAGGGTCAAGTGACTCATTCTTCCATTATATTTCATATAGATTCACCATGATAATGGTGAACTAAACCTAGGTTGTTGGAGAACAATGTAATCTTTTGAAACTCTCATATATCCAAATTCTTATTTATTTTATATGCTTGCATATGCTTGATTTATCAATTGTTGGGTTCTTCACCTTTGCTTAATGCTTTTATCGTTTAACTCATTCGGTTATGTTGTTTGTCTTTATTGATACGGGGACATACAATAATGTCATGAACTGGGGAGAATTCCTTGATTAAGCAATACCACCTAGCGATAGGGGTAGGACGATCAATTGTATTTTGCTTCCGTTTATCATGCATTATTAATTACTAGGGGAGGCTAGGGATAACAAGCTGGTAATTAGTAATAGGCTCTTTTCACCAAGGGATTGGATTAAGGGTAGACTAAGAAAGTTTGCATGACAATATGATAAATAAGCAAATTAAATAAGAAGAGTAGATATATGAGGGTGGATAAGATGAAATTGTAAACCCCAACAACTCCATTCANCCATAGTTTCTTAAAGCCAATTGAATCATTGCATTTGCATGTTTACTTTTATTCTTTGCATACAAACCTCAACTTAATTCTTTTCTCAAGTCTTACGCGATTAATTTACATGAAAAGTAAGGCCTAAGAGTCTTTTGGGAAACGATACTTGGACTTACCCATTTATATTACTTGATAACGATCTGGTACACTTGCCAGGGACTTAACAAGTTTTTGGCGCCGTTGTCGGGGACTCGTGGTTTAACTTATCTAGTAGTGTAAACTGATTAAATTTGACTTGATTTTTTATGTTTATTTTTATTTTTGTTCTAATAAATGTTTTCTAGGATTTTGTGCCTAATATTTGCAAGATGCAGTATGAACAAGAATTTGACTATATGGGCACTCAATTCTACCAAAAAGCTTTCAACCACTGGTGGGAACCTCACTCATACATGGATCAAAGCCAATTTGGGCAAAATGATGAGCAAAAAATTACTCCATTTAAGAAAAATACAAATTCTGATGAACTTCTTCAGAGGGTCATGAATTTGGAAGTATACCATGTCAAAAGCATAGAGGAGAATATAAAGAATGACGAACTTTTTCCGTAGGACATATATACAAGATTTTATTCTCATAGAAGCATGGAAGAGATGCAACAATATCACTGGAAGTAACAAATCTCTTTACCAATAGAAACATGGGAGGACGACCAACAACTATGTCAACAGATAGCTGATGTGACGGAACAAGTCAAAGGCCTTAATGAAAAGTTCGACAAATTTTTGGAGAAGTACGATTCCAAGAGCTATGAAGTTACCTTCAGGAATTTGGAGACACAAATTGATGAGGTTGTTGATGAGGAGAAATAGAGAGAGAGGTGAAAAAGATAGAAGAGATAGAAACATAAAAGGTTGTTGTTGAGGAGAAGATAAATGAAGAAAAGATAGAGATAGATGAGGAGAAAAAAATGGAGAGAAAGGAGGAAAAGATAGAGGAAGAAGAAACAGAAAGGTTGAGTGAGGAGGAGAAAGATGAGGAGAAAGAAAAAGAAATGGTTGAGAGAAAAGAAAAAAAAAGAGAAAAATTGTGAAAATAAAGAAAGAAAGAAAAATGAAAAAGAGAAAGATGAGGAAGGAGAAAAGTGAGAAAAAGTGGAAGAGAGGAAAGAAGAAAAGATCATATGAAAAACCTCTTCCTCAAAAGAAATATCATAGGAAGGAAAAGAAAGTCAATTGCTTTATTGAAATCTTCAAGAAATTGGAGATTAAAGTTCCTATGATTGAGACATGGAAACAGGTGCTTGGTGTTCTCAACTTTTTGAAAAAATTCAGCAGGAAGAAGAAAAAGAAAAGAATATCAAGCAAAGGAAGTATCAACACCTACTGATGGGTGTTTGAACTCTACCGGGTCAAGCTAGTGACATAAAAAGAGCGCTTACTAGGAGGCACCCTAGTGATCCAAGAACAATATTTTTGTACTTTAAATTTTTAAATCTTGGTGATGTAGTCATGAACAAATTTTTTTAAATTTTTGTGTATTGGGTAGCATCTACCGAGGGATGCTAATGATTTAGGCACCTACTAAAGGGTGTTGAAAGGATAAAGCACTTACTGATGAGTGCTAGACAGGTTTGGGTCAGACTCGTAACGTTAAACAAGCGCTACCTAGGAGGCAACCCAGTTGATTATATTGTTTTTAATCCCGTGTTAAGTGCATTGCATGTTTAATTGTTGCATCTGAGAGGGGAAAGGCATATAATTGAATAATTGAGGGTTGAAACTGAGTGCTACAAGGTGAGATTGCTCAAAAGCAAGCAAAGAAGAAGAAGGGAAATTTACCGCAGACTGTTGAGCGGTCCATTTTACTGTTGAGCGGTTGCGGCGCGTTTGGTCTCGGCTTTTCTTAAAAGCTGAGCGGTTTTTGAAGTTCTTCACTTTGAAACTCTTCTTTGCATTTCGCCTGAGCGGTCTCCCTAAGCCCTAACACTCTCCTTTCACTTTTAAGAGTTTTTTAGAGAGATTTCCTCACTTTCTCATCACCCACTCACCAAAAATTCAATTTTCTACCATTGTTTTGTCAAAGTTTGGGGTTTTTGGTTGAGGGTTTTGCATTGGAGAGGACATTCATCATCAATTGGACAATTTTTGCAAGCATTCAAAGTCTTCACTCAAGTAAGTTGTGCAAATTCATGTTTAGGGTTTCTATTTTGGGATTTGTTGATGAACATGCTTAGGAACATGATAAATTGGGGCTTTTGATTTCTATGCATGAATTGATGAAATAGGAACTGTTTGAACTGATTGAATTGCATGGTTTTTGCCTTGATTGATGAAATTAGTAATAGAGTGGAGATTAGGACAGTTTAGGAAGGGTTTTTGAAAAAACCTAGCCGCCACCGCTAAGTGGTCTGTTTTGGCGCTAAGCGGTGGCGCGGCTGGAGGCAAACCGCTGAGCGGTCTCCGTGGACGCTGAGCGGTCTGCAACAGATTTTGCCCAAATGTTGGAATTTTTGGATGTTTGGATGTTGAGGGGCCCTGTTTTCCCTTAGAACTGGAGTATGAGTGATCTAAGTCATAAAATTGATGATGTACTAACATCTAATGATGTTTCTGTGAATGTTATTGGATTTATTTGATACAGGAATGTCTACCTCAAGAAGAGTGAAAACTATGGGCAACAAGAGGAAGGAGCCAGAGAAACCTAAAAGATTCTATTCTTCTAGATTCCTCTCAAGAAAGCATGAAGAGCATTATGCTACTATCCAGGAGAAGCGTTTGGTGATGGAGAGGAAGGCCATGTACATCCCTGACTTACCTCTAGAATTTGGACTAGAGATTGAGAGGTGATGAAGGTTGAAAAACAGTTATTTGCATATGTCATTTTAGACCAAATTACTCCCTTTACTGCTTGGAATGAGCTTAGAATCAAGCAAAACTCAATAAATGAGTCTGTAGAGAGTCAAAAGCTATTTTTAGCGATATTATGCTTGTTTTGCATTGTTTTGTAGCATTTTTGAGAAAGTGAAGAATGGAGTTGAAGATGAAGGTCGTAGACTCAATAAAAGGGAAGAAAAATGAAGAAATGAAGAGTCGACGTACCGCCCGGCGACAAATTACACCGCTAGGCGGTCTAGTGCGAGGAGTTGGCACCAGGTGGTGCAGTCAGGCGGATTTGCGATTAGAGGCAAACCGCCGGGCGGTAGCGCGGGTTGAGGGAAATCGCCGGGCGGTTGTCTGCTGGGCTTGGGCCTGTTTTCTGTGACGCTCCTCAGCTGTAAATAGCCCTATTGCGATTTCAATCTCATTCTTTTGACAGAAGGGGGCGGCCAGACCTAATTTCACTCCCTGGAGAGGATCTCTTGGATGCTTAGGCTCCATTTCTTCTTATCTAGGGTTTGTTTTTCCATTCTTCATCCATTTTTCATCTAGATTCACCATGACGATGGTGAACTAAACCCTATTGTTGTTGGGGGAAACAATGTAATCTTTTGATACTCTCTTTTATTGAAACTCTTGTTTATTTATATGGTTTCCATATGCTTTGATTATTAATTGTTGGGTTCTCATTTGTGCTTAATGCTTTTATCGTTTAACTC
>NW_014542367.1:678493-680093 GCF_000741045.1 Vigna radiata var. radiata | reverse complement strand
ATAAGAGAGAGCGGATAAGATGAAATTGTAAACCCCCAACGACTTCATTCATCCATCGTTTTCTTCTCGTCAATTGAATCAATCTTTTTTGCATGTTTATATTTTGTTCTCATACCCAATTAATTAATTTTTATTTTCAAGTCTTACGATCTTAATTCACACGAACGATAAGGCATTTCGAGTCTCTTGGGAAAACGATACTTGGACTTACCATTTATTATTACTTGATACGATTTGGTACGCTTGTCAATCCGTTAACAAGAGGCGAGGTTGGGAGAGATTGACTACATGTCCAGCACCAGCCAGTATTGAGTTGGTGAAGGAGTTCTATGCCAATGCTTTGCCTAGGGGAGGAATATCAACGGGGAGGTATATGAGCTATGTGAGGGGACATCTGATCAGTTATGATCCCGACACCATTAAAGCCTTCTTAGGGACTGAGTGGCCAAGAGAGCATTGTAGGTATGCTGCTATACTAGGGGAGGCCAGGGATTATGAAGATATTGAAAGAGTGATGTGCATCCTTGGGAGAAATTTTTAGAGAAACCCTAATGGAGAACCAGTCAACATCCTTAGGGCAGATTTGGCTCCCCTAGCCAAGTACTAGATGACATTTACTCATGCCAACATACAGTCATGCTCTCATGTTTCTAACATCACGCTGCATCGGATTTTTGTTATCTATTGTGTGTTGAGGCATATGGGTGTGAACGTTGGCAAGGTTATCACGAGTGAAATCCTGAGTTGCGCTAATACTGTGAGTAGTAGGACACCACTAGGACATCTGTCCCTAATTACATACTTGTGCCAGCAAGTGGGAGTGGACATTGCAATTCCACCCTATGAGAGGCCGAGGAGAGCTATTGATGCCTCCTATTTTCGTCAGTACTATGGAGGAGATGAGCTGGTCGGAGCAGGTCCTAGGAGACGTCCTAGGAGGGCAACAACATAGCAGGAGGGTGAGCCTGCAGATGCACCGGCACAACATGCTGATCCTTTCCAGATGAGGGACATGTATATGTCCTTGATGGAGGCGAGGATGGAGTCTCTCCGCAGAGGGCAGGTGGCCACTGCTGAGATGATTATAGGACTGTATGATCAGCCATCAGTGCATAGGTGGACTATGGACAAGTTCCATAGTGTGATGGTTTAGCCTCAAGGGCAGGCACAGGGCAGTGGGTCTGGAGCAGCTGGAGTCCCAGTTGGACAGGATGATGACCAGGAGGATGATGACTTTGAGGATGCCCAGGATGAGGATGATCATGACTCGGATGAGGATATGGATTGATATGGCATCTACTGATGGATGCCAACACTTGGACATGGATTTTTCTTTTTCCTTTGTACTTTGAATTAGTAGTATAGGTTAAATTTTATTTTTTTGTCTATGCTTGGCTTGTACACTGATTCTGATGATGGTTTAATGTTATTGCATGATGAGTTATTTACTAATGATGATTGAATGTGGATGATGATTGAGAATGTGTGAATGCTGATATCCAGGTTAATGGTTCACTAACTATGTGAACAAATGAGTTAGTGATTTATGATTGTGATTGTGATGCTAAGCAGGATTCATGAATAAGAAGTGAGAAAGCAT
>NW_014542367.1:617344-678318 GCF_000741045.1 Vigna radiata var. radiata | reverse complement strand
AAACAATACGAAAATCCTTGTTTGAATTGATTAACCTTGAGTTGGATTGAGAATAATTGTATGTGTTGAAAAGGTTCAAGTTTGGGGTTGTATGGGGAAAGTTGAAAGGCAAAAGAAAAACATTGAGTTCAAAAGTTGAAAAAGAAAAATGCATGAGAAAAAAAAAAGGAAAAGAAGAAAAGAGAAAAATCATGTAAAGTGAGCTCAATGTAAAAAGGAAAAAGGGAAGAAGTTGGGAATGAATGAGATTGGTGATAACTCCCTAAATTTACATATTTTTCTGTGTTTAGGAGTCTAGGTTAGCTTGTTTTTGTTTTTAATTGTTTAGATTTAGGCTAGTTTTAAGATTTTTTGTTTAAAATTGTAGTTTTATAAAATTGTAGTTAAAATTAGGATTTTAGAAGTATTTTTTTTTAATGTTTGTCATAAATAGGAAATTAGGATTTTTCTTTAGAAAATATTTGAATAAAAATTCTTTGCTTTGATTTTTTTAATATGTTTTAATTTCCTTTGATAAAATGCCCTTTTCTTTGTGCAGAGTGGGCTTGCCATTTGAAACTAGGCATCAGTCTTGGGCTGTTCTGGAACGCTGCATTTGGTTTTTAAGTTGCACTGAAGTGATGAAATGCTACTACCACGTGTTGAAGTTGTTCCACACGCTGGATCTTGTTTTCTTATTGGGCTGCTGCCATGAAGTGGACTGATGCACTTGAAATGGGCCGTGGATGCCTAAAGCAAGCTAAATAAAAATGCTGCTACAGATTAAAAGAAAAGTTGGTTGCCTACGTTATTGGACACTGTATGTTGAATGCTGGAATTGGGCTGGCAGATTATTGCTTGGACCATGGGCTCTAGTTAAGAGTGACGACGTCGTTTTGCGCGTTGCTACTGCACAGAGGTCTCTTCCCCTCATTTCCATTTGCAAAGTTGCTGAATGAATTCACTTTGAGGCAGAGAAAAGAAACTTGTCCTTGACTTAAGGCTTTGAACGAGAGAAGAAGAGGAGCTCCAAGACCTAACCAGAACGCGACTTGACCGAAGGAGCTGCCTGGAGATGAAGCTGACCGAAGCTTAAATTGATCGGAGGGTTTGGAAAGCAAAGCTTTTGGAAGCCGTTGGATCAAGATGAAGTCTGAAGCGTCGAGAACAAGTTTCACTCTTTCCTTTTCTTTCTTTGAATTTTTTTCATTTGTTTCTGACCCTATAAAAAGGGGTTTCTAGTAAATAGCTGACTCTCGGACACACACACTTTACTTTCACTCTACAGTTCTCTGTTCTCTAGTTTAGGGTTTTTAGTTTTTCTTAGATTAGAGACTGTGTTCGTGATTCTGGATTTTGCTGATGACATTCATGGAACCGTGACAATCTGTGAGCTTCTCATTCGGTGATCTCTGGTATCTTGTTTGTAATTTTCTCTTTTCATGTTAATAAAGTTTCGTTCTGTGTTGTGTTCGTAATCTCGTTTGCATTTTGATTTTGTTCTTTACTTTTGATGTTTATAATGCTTATGTTTAGAAAATACTTTGGATTTTGTATCTCTGCATTTTATAATTCCTTTTGGAGTTAAATGACTCTGTAACGAGCATTATTCATCGAGATGTCTTCTCGAGTCAGAGTAGAGTCCAATGCATAAAGATTCATTGTTTCTATTTTTTCGTTTCTAGTATGTGTGTTTGTGTGCTGGTATTGCACTGTGAATGATAATTTTGAAGGAAAACATCCAAAATTTTACATCTGTCTGGATGTAATAGGACCCTGGGTTGGGCCTAAATTTTCAGGAGGTTTTCTTGGGAGATGTTATGCCTCATACTTATCAAACCAAGTTCAATTTCAGTCTTGCATTCCCTTTTTTTTGTGAAAATGTGCACTGATTGATTAATTGAGTGAGAATTTCCGTTTCAAGTTCTGAAATATGAACTAAAAAGACCCGATGATGGGCTTAACTTTCTCGGAATGTCTTTCTGAAGAGTGATTGAGACTCTTTCATTCAATCTAGTGTGCATTTTCCTCTGTTCTTTGCTTGTGCCTGTTATCTTTGGTTTAGTGCTTTATTTTTAATATTTCTGTTGAATTGATGTTGAATAGTCTTAGGTCTGATTGTGATTCTTACTTTACCTTCTATTCGGTTTTGTTCTGTGATGATCTAGTCTCTGCATTTACATTTACATTTTTAGAATAGGCATATAATTAGGAAATTTAGTTGTTCATTGGTTTCATAGGTTGGTATCTAGGTTTATTTTAGTTTCAGATTCATTAGTTTAGGATCATCTTAGTTGCATTTAAATTTTCATATTAGCTTTTGTTACTTTTTCTATCTTAGGTAGTTTAGATTTCTATGTAGTTTTACTTTCCTTTTATTTCATATTATTTCTTATTCAAAAATAGATTTTAGTTTTATTTTTTTTTTCCTTTTTAGTTAGATTTCATTTTCTCCACCTGTTTAGTAAATAGATAAAATACAAGATTCTAATCATACACTTTAAACTTAATTTCAATGAGTCCTTGGATTGATACCTAGGTTGACCCCTATACTACATTAGTGGGGAAACTTAGTTTGTTCTGATTTTAGGCGACAAAAATCAGTTTAACAATTGGTTAAAAGGAGAGTGTGCTTGAACTTTGAATGATGACTTAAACTCTCTTAACTCAAGGATTTTGTATTCTAGAAAAAACCAATTTTTCTTGATAGCCCAGCCTCATTACAGGCCTTGGAAAAAGTCCTTGTGATGGCATTTGCATGTAAAGAATTTGATTGTTTTAGATGAATGACAATATTGTTTTATGTGACATGTGAACAGTAGAGAGTAGAGTGACCTCCTAAACACTTGAGTGATTGAGTGAAACACTTTCTTGGTGAGAATTGTTAAATCCATGTTTACATCTATGCTTAGTTGATTGATCATTCATGAACAAAACATCTGTTGGAAAAAGATTGATTATGTGAACTGAATTGGATTGAAAGCATACATGCATCTTTATAGGATTCTAATGAAATTTGAATTGTATAATAACTCGGTATAAGGGAATTCTGAAAAGTGTTGAATTGTTTGATGAAGAAGTGGAAAGCCAAGTTTTGTCTTGTTTGCTTGAGGACAAGCAAAGTTCTAAGTTTGGGTTGTGATAACGATCTAAAAACCGTTATTTTCATACTTAAATTTGATATCAAAACACACCATTTATGGCTTAGAATGAGCTTAAAATCAAGTAAAACACTTAGTTGAGTCTTGTGAGAGTCAACAGTTGGTTTTAGAGATATTATGCTTGTTTGTACATTGTTTTGCAGGGTTTTAAGGTGAATTGAAGATGGAAGTGAAGTAAGGTGGACTTAGACCCATCAAAGAAGAAGAAAAAGGATGAAAAGAAGGGTCAAGTGAGCCGCTGAGCGCCAGAATGGACCAAGCATAAAACTAATAATACCACCTTCAACTCTCTTATTTTCACAATTAAAGCAAAAACATGACTTCAAGCCAATTTCTAAGTCATAAAGGGTGTTTTTAGTATCAAAATTAAGTATAAAAATAACAGTATTTCAATCGTTATCATCCCGCTAAGATAAAGTGAATGTATTTTTAATCTCCTACTCAAATTTTTATTGAATTCACTAACCTTTTGATGTCCAACGCTTGAGCCTTTGATGTTTTATATCCCTTTACAAATTAATAAAGGTAAAAGACTATTTTTCCCTTAAGCAAAAATACAAATAAAACAAAGGTTTTCCTTAACTTTCTCTTTCCCTAGAATTGAACAAACACCCATTCAATCCTAAACCACCCTTCTATCAACAAGCCAACACATCACATTGGTGTTTAGGATTTAACACACAAATCACCAAATTAACAGCATATCAATCATGTGTTGCACTTTATTAATAATAACATCAAATAATTAAGGTTTAATATCTATTTTGGTCCCTCCTTTGGGAGGGTTTGTTCAAAGTGGTCCTCCCTTTTTTCAAAAGTTCACTTTAGTCCTAGCTTTCGCAAAAACTGTTCAAGTAGGTCCTTTTTGTTAACGACGTTAACTTGACTAACGACAGAGCTGCCAGGTGTGTAATGTTTGATGATGTGGCTGCCAGGTGTGTAATGTTTGATGATGTGGCATTGTAACTTGTTTTAAAAAAAATATATAATTGTGAAGTGTAAATTAATATAAGGTTTAATCATTCTCATAGTCCCTATTTTCAGTGATTTTTTTCAATTAGGTCCCTCATTTTTACTTTTTCTCAATTGGGTCCCTATTTTTGAAAAATTGAAGCCATTAGGTCACTGTCGTTAGTTCCGTACTAACACCGTTAAAAAGGGTGACACGTGTCAGCTCGTGAATTTTTTGAATTTTTAAATATATTTTTAATTATTTTTATTTTTATTTTTAATTTTTTTATTTATTTTAAAAAAAAATTGCCATGTGTCAAGTTGACATTGAGCCACGTGGCAATGACAATGTGAGGTGGCACTGATAGTGCCACATGTCACTATCAGACCAAGTGTCATTAGATTTGTCTCAATTTGATCCCTATATTTTTAATTTATCTCAATTTGGTTCCTGTATTCTTATTTTGTCTTAATTTAGTCTTATTTTTTTAAAAAACTAAACAATTTTGTTTCTCTCCAAGTTCAAACAAAATTTTATTTGTATATAAATCTTTACAAAGAAATTTGTACAAATTAATTTTTTTATTAGAAAAATAAAAAAAATTACAAACTAACATATGACACATTTTTATTTATATAGTAGTAAAGAAATCATTGAACCTAAATAATATGAATGAGTAACCTATAAAAGTTAACATCTCAATAATAAATATTTGTGTGAAGGTAGTCTACACAAGTATAGTCTCAATACTTCCTCAACAATTCATAAAAAGTTTCTAGAGTTAAATATTTCGATTTGAAATACATCATTACTAATAATTTGCTTAACAGAAACAAATCTAAAGAAAAAAATTTGGAAAATGTACATACCGTATTTTATTTGGGAAGGAACAATTTTTTTTTAAATTTTTAAAAAAATTATGACTAAATTGAGACAAAATAAAAATACAAGGACCAAATTGGAACAAAATAAAAATACAGGGACCAAATTGAAACAAACGCAATGACACGTGGCACTGTTAGTGCCACCTCACATTGTCACTGTTACGTGGCACAATGTCAACTTGACACGTGGCAAATTTTATTTTTAAAAGAAAAAAAATAAAAAATAGAAATAAAAATAATTAAAAAATATATTTAAAAAATTCAAAAAAATCACAAGCTGACACGTGTCACCCTTTTTAACGATGTTAGTACGGAACTAACGATAGTGACCTAATTGCTTCAATTTTTCGAAAATATGGACCCAATTGAGAAAAAGAGAAAATGAGGGACCTAATTGAAAAAGTCACCGAAAATAGGGACTATCAAAATGATTAAATCTTAATATAATTAGGATAAAATAAAAAAATGAATTTGGGATAATTGTTACATTACTGATTAGGAATTTGTTAAAGATTAATACGTTAACCTCTGTATTTGGTAAATTCTAATTACCTTCCTAATTCTAATTATTTAATTCAATTAGATTCATCTATTTACCCTAATTAGCTTTCAAAAGCTGATTCACTCTTAATAAGTTTAATCAGAAAGTTTTCTCTTCTTCTTCTTTCACTTAATCTGGAACTTTTCCAAAGGATAGCTTCTTCTTCTCTCAGATAAACCCAGTTATGGGCTGTCTTTATAGTCTCGCGAAATCCAGGGAGACTTCTTCCCTTTCTTTCTCTGCGTTCTTACTAGGGTCTTTGGGGGTGACGGCAACGGCGTCTTCATTTTCTCCAATTGGTTTGCAGTGACGCGTTAGTCGTTCTTCTTCTCGGTTCAGGTTTGCCTCACACAGGGAAGGGAGGCATTTTTGTCAACGGGCACGTCTTCGCCTCCGCGGCACGATGATCCTCGTTCGCGGGTGTGGCAGCAATGACGCCTTCGCGAAATTTCGAACTCCGGCGACGTTGAAGCATAGGGTTTTTTTCTCGCTGTTGGCGCGTCTTGCAATCTAGGGTTTTGATTTGGGGCTTTTGCAGGAAATCTTCTTCTTTCCAAATTCATTATGGTTCTGTGTTTTCGCTGCAGGGAAAACATCAATTCCATTCAAAATGTCAATCTTGGGGGTTTTGTCGAAATTGAGTTTTATGAAATTGAAACCATGAATCAGTACTGTAACAATTAATTTGAAACCTGGGCATTTTACATCATTCCAAAGATAGAACTTCCTTAACCTCGTAACTTACTAATAATTTGAAACCTGGGCAAAACTCAAATTGAAGGTATGAACCCTAAGTTGCCCAGATTTTCCCAATCCGCAACGCAATTCCTAATTCATTTTCTAATTTAATCCTAATTCATTTTTTAATTTAACCCTAATAACATTAATTTACACGTCACAATAATTTATTTTTTTTTAAAACACATAACAATGCCACATCATCACATGTTAGACACCTGGCAGCTCTGCCGTTAGTGAACTTAATGTCGTTAGCAAAAAGGACCACTTTGAACAGTTTTTGCAAAAAGTAGGACTTAAGTGAACTTTTGAAAAAAGGAAGGACCACTTTGAACAAACCCTCCCAACAGAGGAACCAAAATAGGTATTAAACCAATAATTAACATAACAATTATAATTCTAAGAAATACCTAAACATCAAACACCAATTACCAACAAAATTACTTAAATCTCAAAACCACCTTATTTATGTATTGTCACTGGATATAAATGTGAATTTAGATATAATATTACCATAATCAACCCAAACCATATTAAAATCATAATTCCACATTCTTAAATAAAACAATTATTTTAATATATCATGAAATCACAAAACAAATGTGTTGATAGGGGAGCTAAACCTACCTTTTTATATCTTTGTTTTTGATGATGAACAATAAAATGGTTTAATGGTTTCTTGCGCAACAAATAACATAACAAATGTTTTATATTGATATGTTTGTGTTTGATATGTGAATATTTTTTTGGTACTGCAGTAAATTAAGTATGTTCATGGAGTCTTGTAAATAGAAATTCTCTTTACTGCTTTGAGTCCTTTTTTTTTTATTTTGCTTTGAGTCTTTGTTTTTGTGCTTGAGTCTTTGTTTTCTTTTGTAAAGTCTTAGTTTTTCCCTGTCTAAGAGGACAATGTTTTAAGTGTAGAGGTGCATAACTCCTTAATTTTTCTTTTTTTTTTTCTTTGTTAAAATCCTTTTTAGTTTTTGAGTTTCCAATTCCTTATAAATAGGTTAGATTAGTATAAAAGGGTAGAAATAAGTTTTAAGTAAAAATTTGGTTAATTTATTCTTTTTAGGTAAATAAAAATTGCCCTTTTAAAGATATATGTTTTCTCTTTTATAAAAAAAATCAGAAAAAATATATAGTAATCTGTCTTGCTTAGATAGGCTTCATTTTAGCTTAACTATTGTGTAACCCTTACCGTTTTCTCTTTTTTTTGCAGGATAGTCCTTGGTCAAAGGGTTGAATTAGTCAACTTAAGGGTTGGATTTGCCCTAAGTGAAACTCACAACTTTGCTGGTCCGAAACGCATCGTTTGGCTTGCACTGCATAGCCGAAGGCATGAGGACGCGAGATGAGTTCGAAGTTTCCCCTAAGAGAATAAAGAGGAGACCCTTTGGAGTTGTCGAACCTTGGCCTGAAGGTGAAGCAGTCTTCAAGGACCTGCAGCGTGTTGAGGGGCTCGTGTATGACCAAGCCATTTGAAGAAGTTTGGCTCAGGTTCTTCTTTTTCCCTTCCTTTTTTCCCGTTTTAGTTTCTTTAAATAGATGTATAGAGTGAGAGTTTTTTGTGCTATAATCAGAGTGTAGAGTATCGAGAGTCAAAAAAATGTAATCTGTAGAGTAGAATAGAGAGGAATTCGGAGGTCTCTCTCGTGCAATATGGAGTTGCAGAGAGTCTTTCATTCTTTTCCTTTACTTTTTAGTTATTGTACTAGTATGCGTAGGATAAGAAGAGTTCTGGAGTTGCAAAGAGTTTGAATGTGTAATGCAGAGAAAGTTCCATCCCTTGTGAGTGCAAAGGAACCTAAAGGAGGGAGTTGGATTTCCTAAAGAGTCTTCGTGTAATCTCTATAAAACTTCTTTCTTGAATTCAATACTCTTGTTCTTTTCTTTTTCTCTGATTTCAGTTTGCCTTTGTTGTGTTTTTAACAATTAGAACTTGTTTTAGAGCTTTTTTTCTATTTCTTGCACAGTTCTTTCCCTTTTCTTGTTCTGATTATCTAAATTTTGTTCTTTTTCCGAGTTTGTTTGATTTCCCTTAGAATAGAATTAGAACTCTAATTTTGTAACTTGTTGGTCTTGATTGCTTAGCTTGATAATGGTGAATAGAGTATAGGTAATCACTTATTTTTGCTCTTGAAAGAAATTCTGATGATAATTGACCATAGCATCCATGTCCATTCATTAGAAAGCATGATTCGGGTTTAGATGCGCATTGGTTGGTGGTTTCAGTGAGATTTGGCAGTTTTGAGTTTCTGAAATATGAACTAAAAGACCCCAAAGTGGGCTTTACATTTACAAAATGTCTTTTTGGAGGGTGATTGAGACTCTTTTCCTCAAACCATTGCACGTTTATTGCTGAAATTTGCTTTGCCAATATTCTTTACATGTTTCTTTACCATATTTGTATCTGCTTTGATAGTCTTAGGGTGGCTATTTAATGCCAAAGTGTTTTAACTGATGATTGCATCTTTCTTTTTCTTCTATGTGGTTTTGTTGAGTTGTGCTTTTCTTTTTCTAGCATTGCATTTCTAAACTCTCAGTTCATACATTCATTAGGATAGAACAACAATTTTGCATCCATCATATACAAGTTTTGTTTTCTTTGCATAAGCACTCAATTGCACTTTCAATTTTTTATTTTGAGCATGTCTTGGATAGTTCAATTGTGTTTTGATTTCATTCCAACATGGTTGAACTTGGTTACAAGCATACATATAGCGATTCCAGAATTCCTTTTTTATAACATGTTCTTGCATTCGGTTTGCATGTGTTCATTGGTGTTTAATAGCTTATAATGTTAGTTTTGTTCATGTATATTCAGATAATAACATTTATTTTCTTCATCTTTGTCGGTGTTGGTCTGTGGATAAACGTTGGAACTTTAATCAACAGCAACTCTGTATGGAGAAAGCTAAGAAAATATATTGCTTCCATAATGCTGATGCGGACAATAAACTGAGTGGGGCAGTTGAAAATGCTGTTTTTGAGCTTGAACTGCGTGATGAATTTGGGTCACGGTTTAAGAAACTCATCTCGGAAAAAGTCAGAAATAACTAGTAATTTCTCCAGGCCACAGCAACCAAGGTGGTAATGTGTTTCAGCATGTGATTATTTAATTAATTATGACGAATCAAATCCATCAAAAAATGAAGAAACTGAAGCATAGTTGACAACTGTGTAATAATAATATACCATGGAGATGGAAGATTGAATCCTGAAGGAATTTATTACATTATGAATTAGTGCACCACTCACACACAGTGGTGTTCATTTACGCTTGTAGTTTAAAGACCAGGTTTACAAACGGTGGTCTTCTTTCCATAGAATGAATGTTTTTTCTAGTCCTTGTTTTTGGCATATATGTAAACTTATGACAAGAGAACTTCTCAAGTTACTTGGGGGAACTAATATGTATTCGGATTATTATTAACAAAAAAGAAGTCTGAGACATAGCTCACCTTTATCTGTTATGGAAATCGAAAATAGCATATAATAACCACTTGGTTGGTAGAAAACAAAAATACCTAACACTATGTAAACATATTAAGAAATGTTTAATGGAAACAAAACATTAGGTATCAGTTAGCATGACTTATTTATAGAGTGAAATGTATTGTTGCATAATTACTTTCCATTACTGCACTTTGGATGACTATATCCTGCATGTCTTTGATGTGCCATATGTAAGATAGCAATGTAACAGTAATAGAATTTGGAAAGGAGAATGAAATGACGTTATAATAGTATCTTGTAATATTCTCTGTAAAGCGTCCTTCAATAATTTGAGTACAAAAGTTCATATAACAGAAAAAGAAATGGTAGTAGAGAAGGAAGGCACATAACGAAAAGAAGAAGTCAGAGAATATGTAAATGACAGCACCCCATCTTTCCTCTAACAAACTTCAATTTAATGAACCTTTGTCCAATCATAATCATCGAGTCTGATATTATTTTTTCTCACGTGCTTGCTTCCACGTGTTTCTTCCATCCTCACGTTTTCATGATCTTCCCTCGTTACAATTCCTTCTCCTCTAAAATTAACCTTGTCCTCAAGGTTGAAGGTTGGATAGGCTTTACGTAAGGCACTTTCATCTTCCCATGTAGGAGTTGATTCTTCTAACCCTTCCCATTGGATCAAGAACTGTTTTACTATCTTATTCCCTTGCATAATTTGACGATCTTGAAGCACAACAACAAGTTGGATAACAGGGGAGTCTCAGAATCAATAGTGATTATTGGAACATATTGGTGAGTATGATCTCCCTTGCAAGGTTTTAGTTGAGAACAGTGGAAGACAAGGTGAATTTTTGTTGTTGGGGCAAGAGTAGCTTATAAGCAATAGAGCCAATTCGTTCAATGATAGGAAAAGGACCAAAGTATTTCATGCTTAATTTCTAATTCTTTCTCAAGGCCACTGAGTTTTGTCTGTACGGCTGTAACTTGATCAACACCATATCTCTAATCTTAAAGTCCATGTGCTTCCGTTTGGCATCAACATATTTTTTCATGTGGTGCTGTGACCGTAATAAATTTTGTTTTTTGTCTCTTAGTAAGGTCATCTTGAACTGTTGGAGGATCAGAAGAATTAGCAGTGTATTTAGTCAACTGTGGAGGATCTCTCCCATAAACTACCTTAAATAGAGTCATATCATTGATGTGATGATAAGCAGTGTTGCACCAAAACTCAGCCCAAGGTAAAAATTTGTCACATTCCTTAGGCGACTCATACGTATAGCACCTTAAATACATCTCTAAGCATTTATTAAGAGCTTTTGACTGTCCATCTGACTGAGGGTAGTAAGTTGTGCTCATGTGCAAGGTAGTTCTACTTAATTTGAATAAATGTTGCCAGAATTCACTTACAAACACCTTATCCCGATCTAAGTCAATGGTCTTTGGGAACCCATGTAATTTGATGACAGTTTTGACAATCGTCTCAGCTACCTGTTTACTGTTGTAATCCGCTTTCAAGGGGCAGAAGTGAGCGTATTTGGAGAGTCGGTCAATCACGACCATTATCACAGTATAGCCTTAAGAAGTTGGAAGGCTAGTGATAAAGTCCATCGCCACATCCTCCCAGACCTGAGTTGGCACTGGTAAAGGTTGTAGTAACCCTAAGGGAAGAGAATTAACTAATTTTTCCTGCTGACAGATCAAACAATTTTGAACAAATTGTTTCACATCTTGCTATATTCTAGGCCAATAGAATTGTTGAGCAAGTCTGTTAAATGTTCTCGTGATTCCTGCATGCCAATTAAGAGGAGAATTATGAAATTCTTTGAGCAACTTTTGAAATAATTCAGGAGATGCAGGTTTGACTATCATGTCCTTCGAGTAAAGTAAGCCATCATGGACTACATAATGTGGAACAACCTGCTTGTTGGCTACATAATCCGTAATGATTTTTTTTCACTTCTTCATTTGTATTTATAGTCCTTCTTAATTCTGGTATGATATCTAATTGGGGTTGTGACCATGCCATCATAAATGATCTGGATAAAGAATCAGCAACCACATTGTCATTGCCTGATTTATATTCAATCGTAAAATCGTATCCCAACAATTTATGTATCCATTTCTGTTGTTTCGGTATTTGAATGGCCTGTTCAGTGAGACTTCTTAAACTTCTTTGGTCTGTTCGAATCACAAATTTATGCCCCAAAAGGTAATGTCGAAACTTGGCTACAACTTCAGTAATGGTAAAAAACTCCCTTGCGTAAGCAGATTGTCTTTGAAGTTTGGGATTCAATTTCTTGGAAAAGTATGCAATGGGATGTTTGTTTTGAATAAGCACTGCTCGAATAGATGACCCTTAATCATCAATTTCCAACATAAAAGGAATGGAAAAATCCGAAAGAATTAGCACAGGGGCTTGAGTAACCAACAACTTTTAAAGCTTCAAAAGCTTAAGTGGCTTCTTCATTCCATATAAAACAGTCCTTCTTTAGAAGATTAGTTAGAGGTTCAGCAATAGAGGCATATTGCCTAATAAATCTTCGATAATAACCTGTGAGTCCCAAAAACCCTCTCAGTTGCTTGAGGTTGGTGGGAACTTGCCATTGCAACATAGCCTTAATTTTGTCTTTATTCATGGTCACACCTTTTCCAGATATTGTATGACCCAAATAATCAACCTCATGTAAGCCAAAAGTACACATTGATAATTTGGCATATAATTGATGATGTTGTAAAATCTGTAGGATTGTCTCAAGATGCTAGAGGTGTTCTTCCCAAGTGGGACTGTATATTAATATATCATCAAAGAAGACTAAGACAAATTTCCTTAGGATACCTTGAAAAATGTCATTCATGAAGGCTCTAAAGGTGGCAGGGGCATTGGTTAAACCAAATGGCATTACCAACCATTCATAATGCCCTTGATGAGTTCTAAAGGTTGTTTTGTGCCTATCCTCCTCTTTAATCAATATTTGATGATACCCAGACCTTAAATCCAGTTTAGAGAAAAATTGTGTCACATACAACTCATCAAGTAATTCATCCACAGTGGGAATAGGGAAGCTATCTTTAATTGTTATAGCATTCAAAGCTCTATAATTTATGCAAAATCTCCAAGTATTATCCATTTTCCTAACCAATATGATTGGTGACGAAAAAGGGTTGGTGGATGGAATAATAATTCTTGCCCGCAGCATCTCTGAAATCATTTTCTCAATTTGCAACTTCTGACTATGAGGATATCTGTATGGACGTACCTTCACAGGGTTAGCACCTTCAACTAAGGGAATAGAATGGTTTTGTTGCCTATCAGGGGGTAGTCTTGTTGGAAGGTCAAAAACTGTTTTGTATTGATGGAGCAACAACACAATTTCCGGCTCCATATTCTTTGGAAGATCCAGCCATTGGTCTTGTATGGTTGGAGGGCTTTGAACCTGCAAGGAGAATAACTCGGCAATTCCTTTAGTGTGGCACATTCTCTTGAAGTGGTTGAATTGAGCTGGCTATGGCAGGGATGAATGATCTCCATGAAGAGTCACAAATTATTCCCAACATAAAATTTGATAGATAAGCTGCTGTAATCAAAGACATGAGGTCCCAAAGTTGCCAACCAAGTGGCTCCTAACACCAAATCACTGAAATGGGAAGTATACTGGTAATTGCAGTAGGTGACCTTGAATCTTAACTTGTAATTCCTTGATGAGTCCTTCAGCTACCAAGGCATTATCGTTGCCCACCAACACTTGAAAATTGGGAATAGGCTCGACTGGTAGTTTCAAACAGTGAGCAATTCTGGGTTGCAGGAAATTATTTGAGCTTCCACTATCTAATAAAACTTAGACCGTCATGCCATTGATAGACCATTTAAATTTCATCGTGCCAAGTCCTGAAGACCCCTTTAATGCATTGTATGAAAGGTGTTGTTCCACGATTAGTGGAGGTTAAGCCTCCACAATTTCCTCTGGAGGGTCATGTTGGACATCAATTGGAACATCTTCATCCACTTGTAAAACAAAATACTGCTTATTGGGACACCTATGATTCATGGTGAATTTCTCATCACATGTAAAACAGAGTCCCTTCTCCCTGCGTAATTGCATTTCTGCAGTAGTAAGCTTTTTTTATGAAATTGGGTTTGGGGTGGGAACTGGATGTGGATGACTGCGGTGAGGATAACAAGGGTGGTAAGGTGGTTGATCTTATGGATTGTGAGGCTATGGGGTTGGTGTTTGTGGCTTGTGTTTTGGGATAATAGGAAGTGTTTGGTAACCTGTTTCTGGGAATGCACTTCTCTTCATATAATTTGGCTAAGGACACACAACGCAGTAGAAAAGTAGGGTTTTGGGCAATAACATCACGTTTGAGATCTGGTTTTAAGCCTCCTATAAAGCAATCTAGGAGAGCCTCAGCCGTGATGGCTTGGACACGATTGGCCAGAGATGTGAATTGAGTATAATAGTCATGAACATATGATGTTTAGGTGAGTTTAAACAAGGTGGCCTTGGGGCATTCATACGGGGAAGGACCAAATTCGGTTTCTAAAGCACAAGTAAAAGCAACCCAAGTTGGAAAGGCATTGGCACGGTTTTGCATCTGGAACCCAGGGATTACCTCTTTCTCCAAATGAATGGAAGCTATGATCAAGCATTAATCATCGGGGTGTGTGGTAGTAGGTGAAAAACTACTCTGCCTTGAAGATCCATTGAAGAACTTCAATATCGTCAAAGCGAGGAAAATCAAGTTTTACATTACGCACTTGGAATGGTGGTGGCTCTGTGGAGGGTGGTGGTTTTGTTTGGAGCAAAGACCCCAACGTAGATTCAAGTGTTTGGAATCTGTTTTCTGCCTCTTGTTCCCGTAATGTCAAATGTTCCATCGACTTTTGTAACTCTCGCTCACATCTTTCCATGGCCTCCGCGATGCGACAAACTTCTGCCGGAAGGTCCTTGAGACGAGGCTATTTCAGTAGCTATTTCTTTCATTCTCGTGTTTTCGGCCATAATTCACAGGATGAAAGCACCAATGTAAGATAGCAATGTAACAGTAATAGAATTTGGAAAGGAGAATGAAATGATGTTATAATAGTATCTCGTAATATTCTCTGTAAAGCATCCTCTAATAATATGAATACAAAAATTCATATAACAGAAAAGGAAATGACAACAGAGAAGGAAGGCACAGAATGAAAAGAAGAAGTCGAAGAATACGTAAATGACAGCACCCCATCTCTCCTCTAACAAACTTCTATTTAATGAATCCTTGCCCAATCATAATCATTGAGTTTGATATTATTTTTTTCTCACACGCCTACTTCCACGTGTTTCTTCCACCCTCACGTTTTCATGATCTTCCCTCGTTATACCATATGAAGTATATAATTACAATTTACAAACAATACACATACTACTTTCAGATTTAGAAAGAAAAAACAAATTACATAACTTACACTGCACAATATGTTGACAAAAAAAATTAAAGACTTCATGCATAAAGCTTCTGAAGGTCATCTTTAAATTTGGCTTTCAGCTGTTCTCTCTTTATCTTGAGAGCATTAGTGACTAATCCAGATTCAGGTGTCCATGGATCCGGAAGCAACTTGATCTTTGCAGGAATTTCAGATTTCACCAGTTTTGTAGCTTTTGCAACCTGACATGAATAAAGGTGTAGCCATTAATCATCAATAAACAATGCTTATTAACTTATAATATCCTAGTTATTGTTACATCATAAATAAAACTATATTGTTTGGAAGATCGAAATATAATTTCTCTAGAGTTTATCCGTCAAGCTTCAGTTCAATTAAATAATGTCCAGTAAAAACAATGATTGGTGTTAAAGCGTTAGCAATATAGGAGACTAAATCAAAGTAAACTTAGAAAAATTTGTAGTGGAACAGAGAAAATGAAGAAGAAAAGTTTTTCATATGAGCATAAGAGAATCGCAAAAGGTGCCTACATAAACACAAAAGATCATATTCCGTGGATAGAAAGTAATTGAGCCTTCTCAAACATTATGGGACGCAACCTATTTTCATTAAATGAGCAACAGATGATGAAGAACTAGATGCATCGCCTAATGAGGAAGAACTCATCAGGCGGAAAGTGTGATAAATGGAAGCTTTATCATTTTTTTTTTCTTATTATATCTCATTGCATAAGCTTTATCATCTTGAAATAGGAATAGGCTATTACGGGGAACAAATCGCCGAGATTGTAATGCCACTAATAAAAACCCGATACAACAAATATACATAATTAAAAATAATAGAAATAGTATCTAAAACTTCTCAAAATATAGTTTGACACTTCCTTTCAAGTTGGTGAATAAGTGTTTTCTATTCTTAGTTAGGATATAATTGTCCCAAAGTTATTATTGTTCAATCCCTTGCTGAGTATATGTATGTAAATTGCCGTTGACTAGACACATATGAAGTGCAAATTATATCAATGTTAAGTTTTTCTTTGATAAAATGTCTATCTTTTTCAATATGTTTAATTTTATCATGTTCTAGGTTGTGAGCTATGTTGATTGTAGATTTATTTTCACTATATAACCACATAGGCTTATGAGTTCCTAACCCCTACCAAAGATGGAGGAGGGAGTCCAAGGAAAATAAACATGTTTAGGAGGTAGTTTCTTTACCTTCTTTCTTTTACTTGGTTTAGTTTTGTTTTAAATAAAATGTAGGACTCTTTGAATTTTGTGTTTTGTAGGTTTGTTAGTGATACTTCCTGTTTTTAAGATTGTCACTTTCTAGAAGAATGAAAGGCCTAGCTTAAGGAAGGATACTCACCACACTCCTACTTTTGCTAAAAGGAAATCCATTATTGTAATTGAAGATAATATCTTTAAAATATTCTTAATTAGAATAGATATATAATCTTTTATTTTATTTTTATTTCCTTTTTTAGAAGAATTAGATTATTACAAATATAAGATATTAGAACGTATTTTTTATAATTGAGAATAATAAAATCAATCCTATATTCTACTTGAGATCCTTGATTGGACAGAAAGGTGCACTCAATACCGACGACAACAAATGCCACAATGCTGCACAGTCGTGCCGTCGCGACACACATTTCAGAAAAAGATAATCATTACAAAAATTTTGTCTTTTCAGACGTTATCAGAGGCAACCTATGTTCATTAAATGACCAAAGTAGATGCAGTGCCTGATGAGGAAATATCCTTCAGACAAAAAGCTCGACATATGAAAGCTTCATCCGACTGAAGAAATATTATCAAATTTTAACAATAGGTAAAAGGAAAGAACAGAAACCCGAAGGGGAATTTCCTAACATAAATGTGAGGCAATATAGATACTACAGGAAACCTTCAGACCAATTAATTTAGGCTTTCATATGTCAAAGACCAACTTTGTGAATATTTTTGTTTTTAGGTGGAGGCCAATGAATGATTTGCTATCTTAAAACTGCAACCCGTGGAAATGTATATTATGATAATATCTCCATTTTCTATTCTGGTAATTGACAATCTATCAGTTATATCTTGGTTATGTACAGATTGGCTAACCTTAGAAATAGATTGTAGGACCTCGGTGACAGTTTCGTGTTTGTTACACATATCAGGAAAATCTTTGTACTCAACACCAGCTTGTTGAGCCCACTTCTCCAGGGAATGATTACAAGCAACAACTAGAGCCACACAGTAGCTGTAAAAGGGGTCTGCATAAACCATTATATTATCCACATAATCACATGATGATAGTGCTGCCTCAACCTGCAATTAAGAAAAAAATGAAAGAGTAATTAATATACAAGTTGAAAATATTAGTAAGAATTTTGTGAACGGCGTGGAATAATTTGAGTAACCTTTCCAAGAGAGACATATTCTCCATGCTGAAGTTTGACAATATCCTTCTTCCTATCTATGATCTCAAGACACCCATCAGGATGGCATTGTCCAATATCACCAGTATAAAACCAACGCATACCATGCTCATCAACCTGTGCTAAGTTAAAAAATTATCCATGTGGCATACATCAGCAAATTTGGAGCATTTGAAAGAAAATTAAAAAGGAAATAATTATAGGCGTGTAACTGAATGTTTGAAAATTACCTTGAACACTTCATCAGTTTTTTCTTGATTCTTAAAATAACCAGCGGTTACACTGAATCCCCCAACTACAATCTCTCCACGCGGCATTGGTTTGTCTGATGTCAAATACCCTCCCTCTTCCCAAGAAACAAGCTATACAACCACATTAAAGAAGTCAAGTTTCTCCTGTTTGAGGCTCATAAGTGGTACTTACTGCAACTTACATTGTGCGCAAAGTTTAATTATGCACAAATATGAGATTGTAATGATTAACGTTTGTTACATAAATCAATGCAATTTCTGTGATTATGCATGGTTTAGAAAAAACACCACGCTGATTCTTCGTTGATGGAATATCCGACATACCTTAATGTAGGAACAAGGAAGAGGTGGACCAACACGCCCCACCTTGTGGTCGTACCACTCTGAGAATGTAGCCCCTGCAAATGTTTCAGTCAAGCCATATGCTTGCCCAGTAGTAGCCCTGTTGACAAGAAAATATGAAAGGACAGAATGTCGTTAGAATTCAGAAGAGAAAAGGAGAACATAATTTCTGAGAAAAGTATGATTTTATTTATTGTTTTGAATCTGTTACATTACAACAGAGAACTTATATCTATTATTAGATAAAAAAATATTTCTTAAGTGTTGAATCTTGAACCAAGCTCAATAATGCTCCCCAATCTATATACCCTATCTTATTAGTTAGATAGGGCTTTTGCTATTGTTGTTGTATCTTACACTTACTATCAGATAGAAAATCACATTAAAAGTTAGTTCTAATAATATGCAGTATAAAGATAGGACAGCAATTATTACCCCATGCAGATATTGATAAAGTTTTGTGAATCTTTAGATAAAGGGGCTCCCCCACAAAGCATGTAACGGAGTTTTCCTCCAAGTGCAGCACGGATTTTCTTAAAGACAATGGTTTCCCACACCAACTTCTCCAATCCCCAAGCTCCAAGCCAGCTTCCTTTTACAGCTGTCAGTCTGCGCTGATATGCAAAATGAAAAAGATTCTTCACAAGCCCCCCTTTATCGTCAACCTAAGTACATTATAGGGAAGAGCACGGAAGAGAATAACTATTTAGTTGCCAGTATAAAACATTCAATAGAAAGGGAAAGTGATAGAAAAACAGCTAGTTTTTACAATTTGTAAAGAAAAAACTATTCATCCAACTAATCACCCTCTAATTAAATTGTCTCCCTTTAATTCTTTCAAGAAATAACCCTTTTATCCTATAACATTATTGAACTAATGGAGTCAATGCTAGGAGAAACCATTGTAAAATAGTTCACTATAAATTACTGTATTGAGAACTTTGCTCTATAGAATCAATAGCATTATATGATCCATGTAGCAGGGCTTATCAAGTGGGATAAAGCTGCATGTTATTCCCTCTACCTTGTTCAGATTTCTTACAAAAACAACCAGAACTGTCCAAAAGTCATATCAAAACTACAATGAAATCCAAGATATTGTCAAACCTAATAGATCCGTTAATTTAGCCTCTAGTTCTCATGTGTGTTTGTTGTCAAATTTCATTTGGTGTTGTTAAATCATCTATTCAAATGGTTGGATACCAAAGTCAATACGCAGCCTACAATAAATGTCTGTGTTCTTCCTCTTTGCTGATGTAAAAGGCTAAACCAGAGTAGCTAAGGCATCTGACCATAAACCATCCATGAGCTAAGGTTGAGTTTAGTAGTTAACGAATTGGTGAAGTACTATACTACTTTTATAATTGGCTAGCAAGCATAACATTTTCTTTCCAATTTACTATATATATAAAAAGTTAATTTGGTAGTTTGATCTACACCTTCTTTACAACTCCATCTCGAATACGATCAATAATAGCAGGTACAGCTGCCAAAAGGGTGGGCTTTAAAACATTGGCATCTCCCCTGGTTCCTTTCTTGATTTTACTGGATGAGTCAGTCAAAGTCAGAATAGAGCTGTAACCGATGGCACAACCTGCAGTTAGCATAACAGACTGGACAGCCACAGTAATTTAGATTCTTAAGAGATAATATCATCAACTACTTTTACAGTTGGAAGAAGACTAAGGAAATTACCTCTGCTGCCATCTCAAAAACATGAGCAAGGGGCAAGTATGCCATGTACACATCCTTGCTACCTAAATTTGGAATCACTGTCATAACAACTGCTGTTGTGGCTACCATATTCCCATGAGTAATCATAACACCCTGTCAAATCAGAGGAACCCAAGGAACTGAGGACTATTCCAGACAGGAAAATTTTCATTATATTTATTCACTTCCTTAATATGGTTCCTGTGGATATTTTATCACCCAAAGTCATTGATGACAATAAAGTCATACCAATAACAAAGTGTACTCATGTTTCTGAACTACAATTGTTGGGACTGTTAAGAGTATGAATCTGAACAAAGCACTTTGAAAACATGCATCGATCGAGAACATGAATAAGAGTCTGTAAACACAAAAAGGGACGCCTGTTACAAAACTTGAATAAGAAACAAACCTTTGGCAGACCTGTACTGCCACTTGTGTACATGATAACCGCAATGGCATTCTTGGAAGGCAAGTTTGGTTCAACAGGATATTCTTTACCAAGTTTCTCAACTTCACTAAAAGAGGCAATTGTCCAGTTGCTCAAACTTCCTGAGAAAGCATCTTCATCACTCTTATCATCTTCAAAGTAAATGACATTTTGGATAGAGACTAGTCTTGATCTGATTGCATTCAACTTCTTCAACAATTTGGACTCGCATATCAGAGTAGACACTTCAGTCTGTTCACATCCCAAAGCAAAAAGTGAGAAAATGTCTACCACTTTCAGTATCTATAATCATTCACCATTTTGGATTTGTCTCCTCATCAAATCCAACTATTTTCATCTCATTATACAGTCTCTAAGATGCTCCTTATACCAGCTACAGTAATGACTTAATAGTAAATGTGGTCCTTCTTTAATCTCCCGTCAATGATTTATTAATTCCTCTATATTTTTTTTTCGTGATTTAGTCTCCATATTTTGGTCAAATCCTCAATTTTGTATAATTTTTTTTTTACATTTCAATTATTTTTAACAATACTTATTATGAATATGTTAGATCTAGAGTTCAATTAGGCCATAATAAAAGAAATAAAATGTATGAAAAATTAAAGATTATATCAAAATCGCATGTTTTCTAAAAGAAGGAAATTAAAACCATAGAAAATAAAATCGCGAATTAGAAATAGACAGAAGATCAAAACTGTATTACTTTCAAGTGGTTGCATTCCTTACCTGATTGAATAAGTTTAGCCTTTTCAGAAATAGGATTGGTTAGCCTGAATTTAGGTCTATTTGACTTTTCTCTTGAGTTTTGGTTTGGTCCCTTTGATTGATGTTTTTTTTTTCACTTTCTTTTAATTTTTCTTTTTCACAAGACATATAATTGATGAACTATAAAATGTCAAAATGTCAACTTTGTTTGAAAGTGATACCTTCCCATATGAACTTAAAAACCTTTTCAAAGAGTTCTCAAAATAAATTGAAAAATTTTATTCTTTCAAGCTTTTCCAGTTTGTCTTTATTTTGAGCAAAGAACAAACATTTCCTTGAATTTTTTTCATTATTTTTTTCATTATATTCTATATATTCATCGAAGAAGTGATGATCCAACAATTCAATTCATTGAAGAAGTGATGATCCAACAATTCTTATTCAGAAAATTTTTGGACTTCGATTAAAAGTTGTTTTGAATCTAAATCATCGCGATTCTAATATGAGTATGAGGTTTTTTTATTCATTCATATGATCCTATCAAGAAAGTGTTTATCAATAATAAAAATTCAAGAATAAAGAAGACAGCACTAAATTCACATTATACAAATAAAAAAATGAACTAAAGAATATTCAAAAGGCCTTAAAAGATCACCATAAAAACGAATGTGTCGACTTGATATTTTGGCATTATAACAATAACAAAAAAGAATAGTTGTCGTATTTTTCTTTTTTATCGTAAGAAAAAATTAGAATCATAGGATTAAATAAAGTAATTTCAAACTTTCTATCATATATATCTGTTTTTACTATAATCAATATTTTGGTATTTTTGTTTGAGTTGTACGAGATAAAATTCATATATACAATTCTTTGGGAGTTCCTTTGGATTATCTATCTCAATAAAATTTATAATTAGTTCGAAAAAGGTCTTGAAATTCAGGCCATGATATAACGAGTCATCTTTGCTTAAAAAAGTTTGTAATATTTATACTATAATAACTTTTTACCTCGTTTAGCGAATGGACCAAGGCATCTTCACCAAGTGTGGCATAAATAGTAACAACTGTTACATTCTGCCTGAAGCAACCCTGAAGTTTGGCAAGATTTTCATTACAATGTGTGAATGCAGAACAGTTAAACCCAAAGAATATGGAATGATTAAATGAAATGAAGGAAATTTACCTGAAGGGCAATGAGCCACTCAGCCCTTGTATCAGAGAAAATGGCAACACGGCTATCTACATTGTGCCCTAACTTGATAATTCCATAAGCAAAATTGCACACACAAGCAAACACCTCTCCATAGGTTTTCCATTCATAGTCTCCCAAGTGAACCTTCTCAAACCTTCTGCCATCACTAGATGGAACAAACTCCTTTTGCAGTAATTTTCTTGTTCCAAGAAATGGATTGTAGTTGTACTTTTCACATGATTGCTCAAAGAGATGAGCCATGGTTGGTGCCCCTTTCCAAGGAACTTCAACCAACTCCTTTTTTCGAGCATTCCGCACAGCATAACCTTCCTCACCACCGACTTCCACAGTCACACCTCCATGGTCGTTCCTCATAACCATGCTACTCATATTGTTCAGGCATTTTAACCATGAGAAACTACTATTTTGATCCACCATTTTCCCGTGTTTGGCAAGATATTCCTGAAAGTTTTCAAATGGTGAAAGAAAGCATGGAACACAACTTTTGTTCAATGATATCACAATCAAACAACACAATACACGATTAATCGGATAAAGTAATCAAGATAAAATACAAGAATCTCAATAGACCAAGCAATTGAATGTGATTATGCAATGTATCTCAACTATAAATAAAAGGGGTTGATTTCAATTGGGAATTGGAAAGTATTCCCTTTCAAAAGTTGATAATACCAATCGTCACGATCAATACATTTATGAATGTTATTGAGACCGAGTAAACCCTTTGACCTGGACATTCAAATCATGAACTTGAGGTGGGAAACAAAAAAATTCATCAAAACTTGCAAGAAATGAAAAACTCAAGAAAATAAACTAGTCAAATCAACTATTCAACCATTCGAAATTCCAGAAAGTCAACTTTTCAATCATACAAAACTTCAGAGAAATTAACTATTCAGCCATTCAACATTCTAGAAAATAAACTATTCAATCTCACAAAATTCAGAAAAATACTACCCCACCGTACAAAACAAATAAAGTATCCTGTATTAGTCAAATTTGGAAACAAAATTCATGATTTTGGAAGAATTGGTTAGTTGCGTCCCAAAAAACTCAAGGTGTCTTTTAATTCTACTTGTAGCATTGAAACCAACTTTTAGTTTTAATTCAACACGTACTAAGAACTAAACTTAAAAATTAAGTTACACCGTTTCTTTTAACTTGAGTTCAACTCGAAGTAAATTCCTATCAAGAATTTAAACACACATGTAGGTTTTTTACCAAAATAGGCATGCCAAAATTACACGAATAGGCAAATTTTAAAAGATTTACGAGAATAGACCAGTTGTGTGGAGGTCGGACGAATTTAAACGAAGAAATCGTACATTTTTCACATTACTTTCCCATGAATTTGTTAGAATCAAAAGTTGTCAGATGGGTTCATGACTTCAACGTAGAAGTTGTTAAGGGATGCACGACTTCTATTTAAAAGTTGCCACAGGACGACTTTCAATTGGGTTTATTTGTATATAGAATGTCATTTGTTAATCGATTACATCATTAAGTTATCCACACTATTCGAACTCTCCATCAAGCTATCTAAGTTGTTCACTTGCTCCATCGAGTTACCCAGGCTCCACATCAAGCTACCAACATACTTTACCAAGTTGTTCAAGGGTGTATATTGGTGGGACTTCGACCTTGAGGAAGATCCTTCGATCGTGAGTTGCATGCCTCGTTTTCATTTCTTTCATCTGGCATTGCATTTTCTTGATCAGCTCCATAGGATCTTATTGTTCGCCCGACTCTTGTAGTGGTCATCATCTGGTTGTCTTGTGCTTCCTCGGGCCCCTGGCCCCCTAGTCCCCGATGGGTGCCAAAATATTTTGGTTATAGGGTTGGGTTATCTGTTTACTAAAACTTGTTGTATCGTATGGGCCAGACGACCATGACATCCTCCCTCAACCCAACATGTCGGACGGTCATGAAGACAATCGCTGTTAAGCGTGACGAAAATCGTGATTTGGGCCAGACAACCAAGGATGAACGCTCGACCTGAATCCATAATCAGATTTGCCTACAAAGATTAAGGTAAGTGATGATTAGAGGTATTGGGTTGGGATTGGGCCATGATTAAGATTTCGCTAATCTTAGACCCACGACAATAACTATAAATGCAGGTCAAAGGTAAGAAGTAAGGGTGTCATTATTGATGACGTTGCTCCGGTGTCGGTTGGTGCTAATGACTTTTTCTTTTTGTATACCTACATGTTCAACCAACTTTTCATCTGGGTGCCTTTTATAGTGTTCAAATTGGTCGTCCTCCACGAACATAACGTTGCTCCTTCACAATTGCATCTGAACGCCTGGGCTTCAGTTCAAGCATTTGTGGCAACGTGTTCTGCCCTGGGGATAATTCCTATTGTCCCCATTTTCCTACATTATTTCGACGTTCGCCCTCTTGCGAAGCGCGGTTGGGTATCCTTAACGTCCGTCAAGGATAACTGTTTCTTTAAAAAAAATTTCTGATTCGTTTAAGAATTTTAAAGACCAGTACTTCAAGGTCATAATAAAAGAGTCAAGCCGATCATAATTCCATGATGAAGTCAGACGCCCCCTGTTCTCCTTTTATTGGACAAGGAATCCGTGAAAAATAAAAGCCTATCCAGTCGGCATGTTGAACCCAACGAATTTGGAGGCCGTGAGGATCATCAATGGGTTGCCCCGCCGCCTCTCTACCCGCGGCCTTTTTGAGATCCTTGGCCATGAGGATTTTGACCAATTGGCATTTGGTATGGTATTTTTTGTCTTATTGCTTTAGTTAGTGCTTTGATGTTAACTTAGCTAAGTTTGTGTTTTCCTTTCAAGCATTATGTATGTCCCCGCTCCTTGCAAATCCATTTTCATGTCTTCAAGAAAGGATATTGATGACGCCCCTTCATCAAGTAGAGATCCCCGCCCACCTCCAGTTAACCGTCCGCCTCCAACTAACCGGGTGCCCCCAGTTATCGAACAATCATCAGAGGTTGTTGGCGCTTCGACCCTTCCTTTACACAGGAAAAGGAAGGCCCAAAAGGAAGGAGAAAAGTCCACTTCCAAAAAGAACCAGAGAGAAGGGAGTGTTCCCCGACCACTCCCTAATGGGGTCTTCAACACGGAATTCAACATTAGTCATAGGACTAATTTCCACATGAGCTCCACACATCGGGCGTTCCTTGAGCCTCTTTTCGAGGTCGAGCTAACTAATGCAATGGTGGAGATGTCCACCCAGGCGTCTATGTTGGCTCGGTGTCTTCGGGAGTTTGCCGACCGTCGAGGTGTCGAGCATGTCCAAGTCGAGCTTGTTGCTGAAAAGAAGATCTCCGCTAATCTTCAAGCTGAAGTTGAAGCATTGCATCTTGTGCAAGAGGAATTTGAGAAGAAACAAGTTGAACTTCAACTATTGAGTGGTTGAGGGATGTTCGGGCCAGGAGCTACCGTCTGGTTGAGGAATGCGGTCAGCTGAAGGTGGCGGTCACAAAGCAAAAAGAAATCGAGAAGGAGCTAAATGAGAAGAACTAAGCCCTCACGAGTGATCTTGAGTGGACGGGGAAGTGGATCACTAAGCTGAATGAGGGGGTTGTGTTCGAACACGAAGAGGGTTTCAATAAAACCCTTCGCCAAGCATTTTTTTTTTTGTTGGGGGTTGCTGATCCTTATGCTATCGGGTTCGACATCGAGAAGGACATCATTAACGACATACTGGTTCAACTTGAAGCCTCTCTAACCGAAGAGGAATCGTGTTCTAAGGAGGGGGATCCAACTAGCGAGGAGGAAGGACCGGATCATGATGATGGTGTGGGCGGCCAATAAATAGTTTGATTGGTTGGGGGGAAGAATTATAATGTTTTTGAAAGAACTTGTATACCCCAGACTTTACATTTTGAATATGATGACCTTTACTTTTGTGCTTTATGTTTTACTAAGTTACCATCGTCCGACTTTACTATTTTTTAATGCAAAGCGAGTTTTGATTGACCGTTAATTGTCGTTTTGGTGGGGCGTTTCATTCGCATCTTTTTAACTTTAGATTGGGTCGATCGACTGTTGTTCCTTTGTTTTATTTTACCAAGTTGACAGTGATTTTTCCTTTCAGGAACTCTCCGTTCGTCAACTTGGTTTTTACTTGAGCCGGACGACAGTGGTTCATTAAATGAACTCGTCGTTCACTGTCTGACCAAGTTCACAGTGGTTCCTTTTATGGAACTCTCTGTTCACCAACTTAGGTTTTCTTTGAATCGGACAGTAGTGGTTCCTTATTAGAACTCTTCGTTCACCGTCCGACCAAGTTGTCAATGGTTCCTTTTGGAACTCTCTGTTCATCAACTTAGGTTTTCTTTGAAACGGACGATGGTGGTTCCTTATTGGAACTCTCCATTCACCGTCCGGCCAAGTTGACAGTGGTTCCGTTTGGAACTCTTCATTCATCAACTTGGGTTTTCTTTGATTATCGCGTTTGTCCGTCCGATATTGTTTATCTTCGTTCACGTCCTTATCGTGGATGAAATATTGTCATTGCATTAATTTTTGACAAAATTGAGGGTAAAACGCACAATAACTTTAACTAAAGTAGAATTTTAAATGAGAAGCGTTCCGTGTGTTGGGAATCGGCCATTCGTTTGGGTAGGAGAGGCGGTAAGCTCCATTTCCGAGGGTTTCTGTGACCTTGAAGGGTCCTTCCCACTTGGTTGCTAGCTTATCGTGGGAAGACATCCGGTGTGCCTCACCGATTTTTCTCCACACTTGGTCTCCTTCTGGAAAGCTTCTAGGTCGCACCTTGGTATTATACCTTCTTTCTACCATCCTCTTGCACACTTATGCTCTTAAGGTCGCTCGGTCTCTTCATTCATCCAAGGTGTCCAGCTCCACCCTATGCAATTTCTCGTTTAAGTGAATGTCCTCTATCTATCGTCGCAAGGTCGGTTCTCCCAGTTCAATTGGCAACATGGCGTCAGTACCATATTTCAAGTTGAAGGGTGTTTCGCCGGTTGTCCCGTGCGGTGTGCATTTGTATGCCTACAGGACTTTTGGAAGCTTGTCAACCCAAGCTCCCTTTTTCTCACCCAGCCGTCTCTTAAGCTCTGCGACGATCATTTTGTTCATTGCCTACACCAGGTCGTTCGTCTGGGGATGTTCCATTGAACCGGTCTTGTGTTTTATCCCCAACCCTCTATAAAATTTTCCCAGCTTCCTGTCAACGAATTGTCTACAGTTGTTAGTAACAACGTTTGGGGAAGCCCAAACTAATAGGTTAGCTTTCACATGAATTTTTGCGCCTGTTGTGTGGTTATCATTGTCAGGGCCTCTACCTCTACCCATTTGGTAAAATAGTCTATGGCGACTAGGAGGAATTTCTTTTGGGTCCGTCCCAGGGGAAATGGTCTGACAATATCCATTCCCCATTGCGTGAATGGCCAAGGGGAAACCAAGGTGTGCAAAGCGGTGGGCGGGGCATGGATGTCGTTGGCATGCACATGACATGCCAGGCACCTTTGTACAAATTGCTTGGCGTCCTCTTCCATGGTGGGCCAATAATATCCGGCTCTGACAGTTGGGGCTTTCAAAGTTTGTCGTCCGGTATGGAAACCACATATTCCATTGTGGAGCTCGTCCAACACGTACTATACTTCAGATCTAGAAAGGAATTTAAGGAAGGGGGTCGAAAACCCTCTTTTATAGAGATCTCCCTCTGTCGTAACGTAATGGGCAATTCTCTTAGTGTCCATTGGACGGACAGGTTGGTCGGCATCTTGTTGATCCATGAGCTTTCGAATCTCTATCCTTTAGTCCTCCGGCTCCGTCGTAGCTGTAGTTAAGCATTTCACTGATGCCTACAAATAACACTTGCTTGATGATCATGGTTAGTTGCCCCTTCTACTTTCCATTAGCCAACATGTAAAGCTTGTCTGCCCGGGCGTTATCTTCTTGGGGGATGTGCAGTATGTCTATTTTTTCGAAATGTGTTGCTAGAGAAGAAGCTTTGTGGAAATACCGCAACAGATGGTCGTCTTTGACCTAGAACTCGCCCTTCATATGCCCCACCACTAACTGTTAGTTCATTTGTCACGTTAGTCTTCTCACCCCCATGTCTCTAGCCAACTCTAGTCTTGCTACCAGGGCTTCATAGTTTGCCTGGTTGTTAGAGGCCTTGAATTGGAACATGAGGGAATATTCCATCAAGAATCCGTTCGGTCCTTTTAAAACTATTTCGGAACCACTACAAGACCATCTTGATGCCTCATCCACGTACAATGTCCATTCTAAACAGGGGGTTGTCAGAGGTAGTTCCGCTGCGAAGTCTGTTAGGTGCTAGCCTTTGATCGACCCTTTTGGCTCACATCAAAGACCAAACTCTGACAGCTCGACCGCCCAACCTACCATCTGATTGACGAGGTCTGGTTTTCTCAAAATTTTGGAGACGAGATGGTCCTGTTCGAACCACTACCTGGTCGCCTTGGAAGTACGGTCGCAACCTTCTAGCTGCTTGGAGTAGTGCCAACGCCACCTCTTCTATTTGTGTATAATGAGTTTCAGTGTCTTGGAGGAGTCGACTCACGAAGTAGATGAGCCTTAGTTTTGGTTTATCTTGAAGTAGGACGGTACTAATGGCTTCGTCTGCCACCCCTCGACCCGTTGGTTCATGACCGGGAGACAGGTTAACACTACCTTCACCCCCTGTAACGCCTCTTCACACCCTAGATCCCACTTATCCACTGGCGCCTTCTTCATCTTCTTAAGAACAGACCGAATGCGTTCGGCTAGTTTGGGTATGAACCGAGACAGGGCCATCAGCCTGTCCATCAGTTGTTGGATCTCTTTTAATGTCGACGGGCTTTTCATCTCTAATATGGTCGAGCATTTGTCCGGGTTGACTTCGATCCCCTTGGTAGTTAGCATGAATCCTAAAAACTTTTCGACCCCTACCCCAATGGGTTTAACCTCATTTTGAATCGTCAGATGCAACCGAAGACTTCCTCCAGGTCATTTATGTGTTGGGCACCAGATTTAAACCGTACCATCGTATCATCAACGTATACATCCATACATCTCACGATCTGATCCGCGAATATCTTATCCATCAGTCATTGGTAAGTCGCCCCAGCATTTTTGAGGTTGAAGGGCATACTTCGTAGTAGTAATTGGCTTTCACTATGATGAAAGTGGTCTTCGTTCGGTGAGGAGCGTACATAGGGATCTAACTGTAGTCTAAGTACGTGTCGAGAAAGCTCAGCATCTTATGGTCGGACGCCCCATCGACTAGACCATCGATGCTTGACAGGGGATGGGCGTCCTTGGGACAGGCCTTGTTCAGGTTGGTATAATCAGTGCACATGCGCCATTTCCCACTAGCTTTCTTCACCATAACCACATTGGTTAGCCACGTGGTATGTGTTACTTCACTAATAAAACCTGCTTCCTTCAACTTGGCGACCTCTTCCTCGACCGCCTTTCCCTTCTTGCTTCCCATCTGCCTCTTCTTTTGGGCGAATGGTCGTGCCTCCTTGAAAAGTGCTAGAATGAGGGTATAGCTTCAATCCTACGGCATAACATTCTCGTGTCGTCTTCTGGTTTGCCCAGATGGTGCATACCGCCCTTTTATTGGTCGGGTACTTCATGGTGAGATAGGGAGTCAACACTATGGCGCCAAAGGCACATTGTAAGAGGTGTTTGATTCCACCAACAGAAAGCGTACCCTTTTCTCTTCTTGTCCCGATCGATGCCGAGGCGTGTGCGGAGGTCTACGTAGGCCCTGGTATCTACTCGTTGTCCATCGAAGCTGACGATTTGCTCATTGTACGGGACAATTAGGTCTTTTGACATGTCCATCCTTTGGAACGTCTTCTAGTACAATATATTCACAAAGCTACCCAGGACGACGAGGACTTTGCTCACATTGTATTTGACTATTTCGGTCGTGATAACCATAGGGTCATCTTGCTTTGGGTCAGGGGCATGAAAGTCTTCATCAATGAATGTAATAGGAGGCATGGTTCTTCTTGGCCTATCAACGACGTGGACAGAGTTGAGGGCTCTTACGTGTCGTTTCCTGGCAGAGGTGGAAGATCCTCCTCCGACAAATCCGCTAGAAATCATATTAATGTGACCGTGCAGAGGTCGATCGTTGCTTCTGCTACAGCTTCGAATTCTCCACCACTTCGACCGAGGGCGGTCGTTCCTCCCATACCAGGGATGCTCCCAGTCCTCGTGCCTGTTCAGGCTCCTCCTACGCAGGCTACATAGAGGCCGAGTAGATTGTTCAGTCGGTTGGTCAGTCTTTATGTACTTCTTGAGCTGGACTACGCATATCAGCTCCTCAATTTTGTCTTTAAGGGTCACACACTCCTTGGTGGTGTGGTTCATGTTCTTGTGGTACTGGTAGTGTTTATTGTCGTTCGCACCTGGCAGTGTCGGGCGTCGCCTTGGTGCCGGCATTAATTCGACACTCAGTGCTTCTTGTGATATCTTGCTCAGGGGGGGGGGGGTCAACGGGGTGTACTATTGAAAGCGGGGCCCCCTAAGCAACTCTCTCGGTTTGAATCCCCCTTTCCGGACTGACTTTCATGCTTCTTGTCGCCCGCCTTCTCCCCCTTGGCGTCCTGGTTCTCCTTCTTGTAACTTTGCTTCATCTCTTCTACCCTTATCTCGTCAGTCGCCCTCTCTCTCAACTCTTCTATACTCTTTGGTGCCCATCAGCACACACTGTCCTTGAAGGGCCCCGGTTTCAAAGCCGACAATACATATTGGAGGGCAAGCTTCGAGTTAAGCTCCTTCACTCACCGCACTATCTTTTGATATCGATCCATGAATGTCTTTAGAGGTTCTTCCTTCCCCTACTTAAGGTTCACGAGCTCGAAGATGGTTAAGTCTTGAGCTCGATTACTGATGAACTAGCATCTGAACATAACTTCGAGGCTCTCAAAGTTTTCAATGGATTTAGGGGGCAAGGAGTTGAACCACTCTAACGCTTCCCCCTCCAGCGATAGGGAGAAAGCCCGACACCAGATGACATTGTTCCTTGTATGAAACGTCATTCGATTGGTGAATGTCTTGATGTGGGCGTCCGGATCAGTTGTCTTGTCGTATATCTTCAATTGAGTCAGGACGAATTGTTTGGATATATGGACGACCATAATAGCTTGGATGAATAGTAAGTTACCGGAAGTGGTCTCAACTTTTCACCACCAATTGTTTACTAACGGTTGTGCTATTGGCCGAGACGGTCTTAGTTCCGCTCTCTCAGATCTTGGTTTCAGTCAGTTTTCATGTCTCATCCGACAGGGTATTTTTTTCAATCCTTTCCTCTTGGGTAGGGTTGCCTCGCCCCTCTCCTGCCTTTTCTCCTTTCTCTGGAATCTTCTCCTAAGCAATCTAGGCTGAACATTCGGCCTGAACGAATGCTAACTTCGCTTCATGACGTTGTTGCATTTCCTCCATTCTTTGTTGTAGCATCCTGATCATCTTGGTCGGGTCTTCAGTGCTCATATTTCTCGTGGTCACCATTGGGTTTGACAAGTTACTCGACCCTGCGATGGGCGCCAAAATGTTTCGGTTATGAGGTCGAGTTACTCCAAACACCTTCACAATTTCTCCTTAAGTGTCGTTTGGTTGCTCTCTTGGATCTTCTTCTTCTCTCCACCATTCGGAGGTGTACCTTCCAAAGGTTCTCCGATGCATGAGTAATTTACTATCTGTACAGTAATCTAAGGTCTATAATAAATGCACAGTAAATGTGAACCACCTACCTCTTACCTTAGACCTGTATTTATAGTTTTTATCGTGGGCCTGGGATTAGCAAAATCTTAATCATGGCCCAATCCCATCCCAATACCTTTAATCATTACTTACCTTAATCTTTGTAAGCATACCTATTATGGATTCAGACTAGGCGTTCGTCCTTGGTCGTCTGGCCTAGGTCACAATTTCCGTCACGCTTAATAGCGATTGTCTTCATGATCATCCAACATGTTGGGTTGAGGGAGGATGTCATGGCCATTTGGCCCATACGGTACACCTATATTTCCTGATGCTCGTCTTTGTCATCATTCGTCCTTCAAACTGTTAAGTTAAATCGGGAGGTTAACTGTAGAAGGTACTCCAATGTCAAAGTCAGTAAATATCTAGCGAGTTCAGCCATTAATGCGTAATAAATACAATCACCCACCTCTTTACCTCAAACTTGTATTTATAGATATCGAAATGGACTTTTGATTACTAGCAGCCTAATTGTGACCCAATTGGTGTTATTCATGTTTTGTCGTAAGTTAATTTCTATCTGGCGTAATCATCATTTAAAGGTGATTGTTCGATTGTAGGACATTGTTGCTCGATCTCTAGAATGGTCGTCGTGGCATTCATGACTGTATAGGTCATCTAATTTAAGATTAACCTAAGGTACAAAATAGGTCTTGAATTTAATAAAAAGATGCTTACATTTATATATGAATAAAGATGGAGTATTGACACAGAGAAAGCTAGATCTTGGATTTAATACCCTTGGAAGGCATATTAAGGTCATGCCATCAATGTATTACATTGTGAATTATAATTAATTATCTAGCAGTATGCATCAAAATAGGTGATGCATCTAGATATATGCCATGCCACAATAAGTGATGTCAGGAATCAATTTTAAAAATTATTAAGCTTATGAAGACCAAAACCGACAATATCTTGTTGAAGAATTAAAACCAATTCAGTTATATATTTAGAATCTAAATATATTTTATCCAAGAATAAGAAAACAGACGAGAAAATAATTCTCATTTGTTGTATTTGAGTGTGCATAACTGTGATATTACCTTTCGGTCATATTGTTTAGGATTCATTAAGTACCTCATTCCCCCATTATCTCTAATTTGTTGTATTTTTAGCTAGCCTATCATGAGGTTGGTATTTGCCAAAAGGCTTAGATTATCTTCTTTTGTCCATATCACATGGTTAGAAACCCCACACAGCTATCTGTCTCGAGTATGTCAAAGTTAGCTACATCTTTGTCATACAAACTCCAAATAGAAGGTGTGACCATTTTATTTATTTTCCTTATTATACATGAACTATATGTCTCTTGTATTCAATTTAAGAAACAATGAATCATTTGAATTCTTTTCTGTCTTGCAACTAGCAGAACTATCTAAATTATTGGTTCATATTTTTCAAGCATGTTCTTCCATTTAGTGGGTTTTGTTTTATCTTTATAAATTTGCGACTACATGATGAAAGTTGTGTTGATCTGACAAAATTATAATGCATATTTTTGCAGTTGTCTTCTTTGCAATAGATTTGTCATATTTTGCCTTTTAGATGTTATATTGTGAAAAAAATAACTAACAATAGTGGTCAATATCACGAGCACTTTAGACAAGAAATATGTTATATTATAAAAATAGAAACTAGAAAGTAAATATGATTCATTCTGAATTTTTAGAAGTTGACATAATACACTACAAAAATTTAGATTTTTTTCAAGGGTTAGTTTTTTCATTTTTGGCGATTTTAATCCCTGTAAAGTATGTTACCTGCTATTAGAAATATTGTTGGAAAAAGCTGCATCTCTAAGTACTTACCAGCGTTTTTTTGAGAAACCGCAACAATTTCCAGGAATTTTGAGAAAACTACTAGAATTAGCAGGGGTTTTGAGAAAGTCGCCAGAATTAACGGGGGGTTTTGTTGAAACCACCGAAACTAGTGAGGGGTTTTATTGGAACCACAATAACTAACCGGGGTTTGATAAAAACACCGGTATTTTCAATTTTATCTAGTTGAGGTTTTGAAAACCGCTGGTAATGATAATAATTTATTTTTTTTTTATTCAAATGATTTAATTAATGTGATTAACATGAAATGTGTTAAATATTACACCAGAATAATATGAAATCAAAAGTAATTATTATTATTATTTAAAATAAACTATAAAATTTAAAATACAATTAATTTGTCAACTTAAGAAATAACACATGTTCGGTCCTAAAAATTAAAAATAAACATGTTCTTCTACATAACAAATCAAACAATGTTCTAAATAACAATTATCATTCTTGTTGTTCTTCATTTTATTTATCATTTGACATACTTCCTTGATCAAATACCTACCATATAAATTAAGAATATAAATCAAGAACTATTCCTAAACCTAAAGTTGAAAAACACATCAGAGTGAAAATTAAAGGAACAAATAAGATATAAATTGGAACATACAAGATATAAATCTTGGAAGAAATTTAAAAGAAAACAGTAACACTGATTGTTAAAAAAATGTGACCACACAAATAACAATACTCTCTGTGGTTAATTTTTATTAAACATGAATAGGTGCAAATAGGGCCTTGGACCAAATACAAATAATAAAAGCTGACAATAAAATATCAACAAACTCAAAATAAAATCTACTAAATCTATCTCTATCTTATATCAATGAAATAATACTCTCCTAAATGAATGGAAAGATCAAAACTACCTATCCCTATTTTATCTCTATCAAAATCAAACTAAATATTACTAGACCCAAAACTATTAAAATAAGATTTTAATGAATCCCAAAAATTTAAGTTTATCCTAACAAAACTCTCCCATAAACTTAAATTTTTCATTCTTTATTTGGCTTTCCATGTACATCATCCTACATCGGGCTTGCTTCTTTCAATCAGATTTGACTTCTCCTTTTTCCTTATGGCCCTCTTGTCTTTTACCTTGGTTAACCTCTTTAATGCTTTGACTGACTTAAAAGTGGAAGTTTTAGTCTTTGAAGTGGAAGTTTCAGTTTTCGAAATATTAGCGGTTTTGGAAGGGAAACCATGTAAGGAGTAGCAATTCTCTTGAGTGTGACTCATCCTTTTACAGTATGTGCATTGAGGACATCCCCAACCTCCTCGTCCTCCTCCTTTAGTGCCACGTCCTCCTCTTCCTTGTGTGGCAACCATGATAGATGGTTCCATTAGTTCATGTGCTTCCTGAGTTTGAGGTATCGGGACACGCAGAAGGCGAGTGGTCAATGTTTCCATGGAGAGGACCTCATGACTGGTCAGAAGTCGATCTCTAAGATTATCAAAATCAAGATGTAGGGCACAAAGGATCAACACCATGTAAAATTTGTCTAGTTTCTTTTTGATATCCTCTAATGGGTCCACTTCCAAAAACATCTTGAGTTCTTTGACAACAGATTGGGCTTCGGTCGTGAAGGACACCTTATCATGATCTGCCATCTTAAGATATGCAAGTTTGTTCGTAGTGTCATAAAGACGTTGAATATCATTGACATATATGCTTTTAGCTTTCTTCCAAAAGGAGTGACAATTTTTGAAATCCCTTAGAGATATAAGAAGTTTGGGTTCCACCGATTGCCATAACAGGGCACACAACTGCAAATATGCTTGTTTCCACTTATAAGCTTTTTTAGTAGGCACATGGCTTCCATCTCGCTCAAGGTGGTCATAATGCCTTAACCAAGGAACCACATTTCAACTACAGCAGACCATGATAGATAATTTTTTCCATTTGGCTTCTTGGAGGTAATTGATGGACTTTCGGAGAAGGAAAGAGTACTACCAGACGCCATCTCTGAAGAAGACGAATCGTACCAACGAGGAACAAGAAAACCCTAAGGGTGCAAGACAAATGCTACGAGACATAAACTATAGCGGGATCGACTCACTCTGATATCAACTTGACAATTAAACTGTAAAATAATTCTAGAGGGCTTGATTGATCCCTCTCATAATCTTCTATTTATAAGAATAAATTGATACAAGAATACATGATAATTAGGATAACCCTAGACACAATATAATCATGATAATTAGGGTAACCCTAAACACAATATAATCATGATAAATAGGGTAACCCTAGACATAATATAATCATGATAAATAGAGTAACCCTAGACACAATATAATCATGATAAATAGGATAACCCTAGAAACAATATAATCATGATAAATAGGGTAACCCTTGACACAATATAATCATGATAAATAGGGTAAATATCCTAACAAGTTTGGAATTAATTCCAAATGCCTATAACTGCACTTTACCTTACACTATAAGGTCTAAAATACATTAAACAAACCATTGTATGTTGAATCAAAACCTAATATCTAATGAAGAAATCATCTACCTATATTTCTTTAATCATAGAACAAACACAAATGAAATTTAGAAGAGATAGGCAAAGAGGATTGTTATTGGAAATGGACAAAACAACAACAAATGCAAAATTCACACTAACACTAATCCTACACTGAAATCGTAAATGGAAATACAAGGAGGAATAACAAGACACTAAAAGTATACCTAACAAAACCCTTAAAATGTTGTAATCATACAAGAAGGCAGTTGAATTATACGTAACTAATTTCTAAGACAAAAAGAAAAGATTGCCTATACTACAATACAATCATTAAATAGAATTAAAGCAACATCTTACAAATGAGAGAATTACCTAATCTATAAAATATCACACATCTTAGAAAGATAAAGAACAATTGAAAGAAACAAAGTATAGAAATAACTACAACTAAAACAGAAACCTAAGTTGCATGAATTATAAAAGTAATTTGCAAGAATCAAAATTAAAAGACAAGAAACATAAAATTTTGCAAAGAAAAGATAACAAAAATGAAATGTATTGAAATTTAGGAACTGAATTACAATGAGTGTACCCAAGATCACAAAGGAGAACCTCACAGCCTATCACCCACGTGAAAATCCTCTACGAAATCCAGCAACCAAGAATAGTGATTCTATATCTACGAAACTAAAATCTAAATCTAAAAGCACAAACCTGAATCGAAAGTTGAGTCCTAAATATGGTGTCTTCTCATCACAGCAGCACTAGACACCAAAACGATGTGCTTCATTAGAGCTTCAAGGTCAAAACTGCACAACTTAACTTTAGGGCACCAAATTTGACTTTTTGGGCCCTTTGACCAAGGGTTTTTTCTGCAAAAGAGAAACATTGAGGAGGGGTTAAACATCAAAATTAAAGAATGAAAGCCTATAACAGAAAAAGGAAGTTTTATTTATATTTCTGAATATTTTTCTAAAAGGAAAATAACCTATTTATTTGACTAAAAGGGAAAATTAGCTCTATGTATATCAAAAACCTATTTTTACCCTATTTACACAAATCTATCTTAATTCTAGAAAATTAAAAGCTAAGATAACCTTAAAGAAGAATTTTACTGTAAAAAAATAGGAAAAATTAGGGAGTTATCACCCATGCTTGTTTGTGTTTTTGTGATAACCGGATAACTCATGTTGTTATGCCTAAGCGATTAATTATACAGATGTACCGATTGATGAGTAAAATGATGAGGATTAGCGAGTGTTGGGGAACTTTTGGGTTATTGAACAATTTTGTATATAAGTTAATTGTAATAGGTTTCGTGAATTCATTTGAAAGAATTAGCTTTTGGCTATGGTTTAATTTAATTTAAATTAAATGAATAAAATTGTCTTTTTATTTCAAATTAAAATGGTTTTTAAAAGTTTTAGCTTCCACGATTTAGAAGGTTTTATAACTTATTTGTGACATTTAAAAGTGGGTTATTACACATTCCACTTTTCTCTTTAACTTGGCATTCTCTTGCCTGAACACATGCATCTCCTCCATGATGTTTTTTGTTTTTGTATTTAGCAAAATCCCGCTACATCTCTAATAAAATAGTCATCTCTTGTGAAACTTGGTTGTAGCTCTAGTTATATTACTATTTGTAGACACCTATATTCTTTCTTCACATAATACACATCAATCTTACGGTGAACACCAAAACGTTCTTAAAAAAATCGAATATATCATGAAAAGATTTTCATGAATTATTTACTATCACAAATACATGAAAAACTTTTATATACTATAATATAATAATTTAACTATTATCATGAAATTCAAAAAGTGGAATATTTATGTCTAAATCTAAATTATTATTAATTTATTTATTTTTATCTATGTGTGATTTTATTTTGTTGGTGTACTTTAATCTTTATTAATATATAAAAGAACATTTCATCATAATTTAGAGAAATTGATGTATAATTTTTTTTATTATAATATAGAGAATGATAATAAAAAATATTTGAAATATTTTTAATCTTAAATATTTGTGTTTTTTATAATTTTTAAAAATGTTTGTTTACTTCATAAACGTGGATGAGATGATGAAACACATCTTCATAAGCCGTCCATTACACAATCTGAAGTTACTTTGGAATTTAGAAATATATTATAAATTATCTAATTTAAACGTTTTTTTATATAAAAAAGAAAAAAAACTTTGTAATTGGAAATACAATATTGACTTTTTTTACTTTCATATTATACAATTGGAAGTAAATTTGACTTTCAAGTTATTGTTTGAGGTTGTATAATTCAATATACATTTTTAACGTTTTAGTTTCCCAAATCATATGATTTCTAAATTCCATAATTTGAAAATAACCTTAACAAAAAGTTTAATATTCATAGCGGTGAAGACGAAAAGCACGGGAGTGGCAAAAGAAATTTCTGACCAAATGTTTGAAAGAAACCGAAGCCCGGCCCAAACACAACGACAACTCACACAAAGTGTCCACCGAAAACCTAGTTAGTGCTCTTTCTGTCTTTGTATTGGCTCTGTTCTCTCTGTTCTCGCTCCATAGCTCTCCGCACCCTGCAGATCTCGATCTGCAACAATGGCTTCCAGAAAATCTGACAACCCCCACTCTGGCGACGGCGCCAGTCCCGGGTTTGCTCCTTTCCCTATTCTTTGTTGTTCTCCTTCACTTTCACTCTTCTATTCTCACTTTCCCCTTTTTCTGCAGGAAAATCTTCATCGGAGGGTTAGCCAAAGAAACCACCCTAGGTCATAAAACCATACACTTTCTTTGATTTTTTGATTTTCTTATATTCGATTTCTTAGTTTCCATCGACTTTTGTCAATTTTTTTCGATTCATATCGTTCTTGTTATCTGATTCGATTTGCTAAATCCTGTCAGAAACGTTTGTGAATTATTTCGAAAAGTATGGCGAGATAACGGACTCCGTTATCATGAAGGACCGTCAAACGGGTCGACCCAGGGGCTTCGGGTTCATCACCTATGCGGATCCCTCCGTCGTTGACCAAGTCATTCAGGAGAACCACATCATCAGCGGCAAACAGGTACTCTTTTTTCTTCACTCTTTTCCTGCGTTTTGGGCCAACAAACCCACGGTTTTGATCCTTACTTGGCATTTTACTCCTCCCAGGTTGAAATCAAGAGGACCATTCCCAAGGGTTCGTCGCAGGCTACCGACTTCAAAACCAAGAAAATCTTCGTCGGCGGTATTCCAACATCAGTATCCGAAGGTCCTATACTCGTTCACATAATACTAATAGTTATCACTTCGTTTATCCATTATCCATGTTTATGTTGCTTTATATAAAAACAGTGCGGGGAAACCCTAATTTTGATCATACATGTTCATCATTGAATTTTGCACTAAAGGTTACACATGCTATGCTTGATTTGAGTTCACGTTCAGTTCATTAACTGCAGTGAAATGTGAGAGTGGAGTTTGAACGTGCCTTTGAAAGAGGGATTGGGGTAAAACCCACATGCACTTAATCTTCTATAATAATGGTGGAAATTTTAGTAACATAACAATTGCAGTCACTTTTCTATCTATTATTTGTTCCCATTTCCTTTTTTTTTTAAAAAAAAGAGATCAACCTTAATTCAGCTCATGACAAAAATCTTAGCATGTTTTTTGGCAACACTAGAAATTAAGCACTGAATATAACAATTGTAAGCCATATTATAAATGTTTACAATTTAAGCGCATGGCACTTTGGTGTCTGAAAAAACAATGAACGTGAATGATTTGATTAGGTTTTGTATTTTTAGGGGACTAGGGTGAGAATTTTGCTTTCTTGGGGAGTGGTGATGTGTCTGATGTAGAATTTAACTTGGATGAACGGGGGTTTACATCTTTATTGGTTCTATGGAACTTATTGTTTGTTTTGATTTATATTTGTTTTGTGCATTGCAGATGAGTTCAAGAACTTCTTCTCCAAGTATGGAAAGGTGGTAGAGCATGAGATTATACGGGACCACACCACAAAGCGATCAAGGGGGTTCGGCTTTATAGTATTTGATAGTGAAAAGGTTGTGGATAATATTTTGGCAGATGGGAACATGATTGATATGGCTGGTACTCAGGTGAGCTGTGTTTGGTTCTTTTGGATATTTCACGTGTTTGAAAATGGATGTGGTAGTTGCTAAGAGGAGGTAGGTGGTCTGTTTCCACGGCAAAAGATTTTGTTCTGAAAGAGTTTTGCTTGTAGATGATTTCTTGTGTGAATGCATGCTTTCGTTACTAAATTATTGGTATTGCTGGACTTAGAGGGTGAGGTTGCTTAAGGTTTATTTTTTATCCGTGCAACCCAGGAAAAATAAAATTGTGCTTATAAATAAACCTAGGTTGACTCACTTCTTTGTTGTAGGTTGAGATCAAGAAGGCTGAACCAAAGAAATCCTCAAACCCAGCTTCTCTTGCTCCGTTTGCTAGTGACTCTAGGGCACGTTCTTACAATGATGGATTCGGTGGATTTGGTGATTCTTATGGAAGTTTTGGCGGAAGTGGGTATGGTCCTGGTTCTTATAGGTCACTTGGTGGAGGGTTTGGGGGTAGGCTTGGTGATTATGGTGGGTATGGGGCTGGAGATGACTTTGGTGGTAGTTTTGGGGGCTATGGTGGCGGTGGTGGTGGTGGCTATGCTGGCTTTCGAGGAGAATCGTCATTTGGCTACTCTAGTCGCTATGGATCGTACATGGGTGGTCTTGGTACTGGTTATGGCAACAGTGGGTTAGGTGCATATGGACGAGGTGTTGGGGGCTATGGGAGCTATGGTGGTCCAGGAACTGGTGGGGGCTATGAAACAGGCCCGGCTGCTGGTTATGGTGGAGCTGGAGGGGGTGGAGTGTATCCCAGTAGGGGAAGCTATGGTGGCAGTAGTCGTTACCATCCATACACAAGATAGTTTGATTACTAAGCTTTGCAGTAGAATTTGCATGCAGGTTTAAGCATTTTCTAGACACAAAGCACTTACTGCAGGTGACCACTATCTAGAAGTCAGAAGAGCCACTAGCATGTCTGTTTATCTAATGCTTAGACAACCGAAGGTAGAAACAACATCAGTCTAGAGCTTCCCGAGCATCATCAATCTAGAGATTCCCATCAGTTATCAGCCTATACGATTTTAGATAGGCACATTGTGCTTTTGTGATATTCAGATGTTTGCAACTTAGTCTGTCAATTCTGGTTATAATATTTAGTTAGAATCGTGGTGGAGTTGTGTGATTGTGTATTATTGTAGGTCATACTAGAAATTTGTTTGAAAGAGTACTTGTTCTCCATCTTTCCTTAAGTTGTGTTTGGCTAGCCAATGTTAAAGATGCTGACTAAACCTTTTCAGGTAAAACTAGTTGATGCAGTTGCTGTGATTTAGTTACATGCCTAGTTAGATCATATCCATGAGATAGATCTTAATTAGTCTCGAGAGGGTGTTCTCATGTCACTCTTAAGGGCTCTTTTGACTGCAATCCGTCTTAGCATTCGGAAATTGGATCATAGAGAGGCAGATTTTACTAATATGAACTCTTTCTCTAAGACCCTTAAGATGTTTAGTAGATATTTTCTCCATGTACAGAGGGGAGTAAATTCAGAAACTACATGACGTTGCCAGTTAGACATTTTATATCCGGTGATACCTCTGCACTTAAATATGAGGAAAGTTAACTAGTTTCAAACTTCTCAAGAATATTAAGTCATTTAATGTTTTCATTTTCATATAATAAATAAGTATTTTATTCTAAATTATCCTCAATTGTATATTTTGATGGTGGTGCTTAGGTTTAAAGATAAGGGTTGAGGTTGGTGGAATTTATTTGTTTCTGATTATATTTGAGTCCGGAGGGAGTACTGTGCATTTTGGTTGTCTTGGACAGTCTGGGGGAGCTTGATAAGAAGTAGTTTTAGGTGCTTACCAATAAGCATCTGTATTTTAAAGTGATGCACAGGTTGTTTGGTTTGGATATATTATCAGTGCGTTTATGGATGATAGTACTAACTACTATTCCAGATTTGGTGTTTTTTCATAGCCCCCTTCAACCCTTTAACAAACATACACCCTTTCATCCAGGAATACGGCCAGCACGAACAATGACTGGTGATTTCATTTAACTCCTTGTAGTCAGAGGTCCCTGATAATAAATTTGTTCGTTCATTCATTCTTAAAGTATTGTGGAGTTAAAACAGGCTACCACTAGACCCAATTTGGTGTTTTCAGAGGCTGTTGGATTGGCTGTCACCCATACTGGTTTATTGTTTAGAAGCTCATTTTCCCCCACCTTTTTAAATGTAATTAAATTGCGTGTAAATCACAATTGAGAAACTGTTTGTGTTCTTATTTCTTACCATATATTTTAATATATTTTAAATACTAACCCCCAAAATTGAAAGTAAAAATATTTTGTAAATAGGTTTGTAAGAAGTTAGATTTCCATTCCTCAAAATTATTGAATCTGGAATGCTTCAGACGTCTGCCAATACAGATAAATACTTTAAAGATATTAATCAAGCTAAATCTGAGGTGACGTGCAAGAATTATTAAGGATTTTAGTTTTTTTAAATATATTGTACACTATTTTTAAAGTAGTAGCCTTTTCATAATTTATTTTCTGCAGTGTGTGCTTGTTATACCTTTTAAACATTTTAATGAAAATGTTTTAGGTTTAATTAGTCGGATAGTTTTTTGTGTATTAAGATGGTCTTTGATTTTTAAAATTTTTAATTGTTGCTAAATTTTTGAACAAAAATTAATGGTACGTTACGGATCAACATTTGATTTTTTTTAACACTTTTCAAAGAATTATTTTCCGTTTTGTAAAAGTTTTTGTTATTCCGTTTTGTTAGTGCTAGGTGTGATAACATTTTATGGTATTGTTTTGATTTTAATTTAGTTTTTATATTTGTTGATTTAATTTATTTTTAGTTTTTTAAAGGAAACAATATTATTATCTTTACATTAAGATAATTTATTTTTTGTATCTAATTTATTTTTTGTATAAATGTTATATTAATATTTTTATTACAAATAACTTTTTAACAAATTATATTATTATATATTATAAATTTTCTGCAGTGTTAGTTATACCTTTTAAACATTTTAATGACAATATTTTAGGACAATGTTTTAGGTTTATTTAGTGAGAGTTTTTACTTTGGTGGCTGTGTATTAAGTTGGACTTTGTTTTCAAGTTGGTTTTTGTTTTTTTAAAAGTTTTTAATTGAGTTTTAATTCTTGAAAAAATGTTTTAATTTTTGAACAAAAGTTAATGGTATGTTATGTATCCACATTTGATTTTTTTTTTTAATATTTTCAAAAGAATATTTTTCAGTTTTGCAAAAGCTTTTGTTATCATATGATGTGATATGTGATATTATTAGTGTTATGTGGTATAATATTTTCATTGTTTTGATTTTAATTTAGTGTATATATATATATATATATATATATATTTGTTTTGTTGATTTGATTTGATTTGATTTTTTTTAAATGAAACAATATTATCTTTTTTATATAAAATTAAGACAATTTATTATTTGTATAAATGTTATATTAATATTTTGATTAAAAATAACTTTTTCACAATTATATTAATTCATTTATTGATACTAATGATTTTAATGACTAAATTTTAAAATAAGCATTAGTATATATATAAATAATAGATTTGATTCCAATTAAAAGAGTCTAATTAAAAGATGATTATTATTTATATAAATAGTATTAATTAATTTTTATAAAAAATATAAATTAAATATATATCAATTTTAAATACTTTATTTTTTTGTAAAAATATTTGTACTAAAATATGATTAATAAAGCATTAATAATATATAATAATGTAATGTGTTAAAAAACTAATTTAAATTAAAATAGTATTATAATATTTATATAAACAATAAATTTTATTTTAATTAAAGAAATACAATATTATTATATTTAAAAAACAATTAAAATTGAATTGAATTTTTGAAATAGGAATTAAATTGAAATTAGGATAATATTAATAATTTTTTATGCTGTATTAATAGTGTTATATCAAAAAATTAATATGTGATAACAAAAACTTAAAAGAAAAATAATTTCTTTTAAAAATAATGTAAAAATTAAAAAATTAGATTGACTTGACATGTTATTATTTGTAATTTTTATTCATAAAAGATCTGATTGAGACAATTTGAGACAATTTTTTTAAAAAGTTAAAACATAATTTTAATTTTTTTTAAAGTGAGGACTATTGGATTAATTAAGCCAATGTTTTAATGTTTTTAAATTAAAATAGGAGTTTTCCTATGATAAATAATAAATTTAGGCTTTCAAAATTGAAATATTTTGATTTTTTAAATTATTATCCTATACTTTTAATTTGATATATACATAAATTTATAATAGTAGCATATATAATTCTTTTATTGTAGTTAAATAAATTGATTAAATCAAATATTTAAAATCATCAATTAAATGCATAACAAGATGATTCGAGTGGTCATCCATGAAGTATATGAAAAATATTAGAAATGACGTTGAACAATGTTTTTGGAAAACGTTTTTCGTAACTCTTCTGATATAGCACGTTGTCGAGCTTGCAAAATATTTTTTCGAAAGTTTAGACGCTCGATTTGAAATATAAGCGTTGAAAAGATCGGCGTGTTATTTAGAATTATTTCTATTGTTGTATTTGTAATAACTTGCTTTAAAAATAAAGGATCGTTTAATCTAGAAGTTCTTATATTTTCAAATATAAAACTCAATTACAGTTTTCTAAGAGGATTGTTTAGTAAAGAGAAGAGAGAATAAAACAAGATAGTTAATGCACACAAAAACTTGTATTTCAAAAATAAATTCTGTAAGAGATTTAAGGAGGCAAAAGAATCTCAAGTTTACTTCTAGGAAAGGGAGGAGAATCACTAAGGATCACTTAAAATCCAAACTTTTCCTAACCAAAGTTTACCTCAAGTTCTCTTGCACCAAACTTCTTAAATGGAATTAGGTTTGATACACAAGTGGACATACAATAAATTATAAGCAGTTAAAGACAACAATTAAACTAGACTATGCGGCCTAATGGTAAAGTTAGAAGGCACTTTGGAACCTTCAAACCTTAACCAACTAAAAACGTTTTCAATATGGTTTATAAATTCTTGTTAGGAGATGAGATTGAGTATCAAAGACTACACGAAGACGCCTAACAAGGTTATGAGTTACAAATCCAAAAGCAATACAATTTTAGAACTCAAAAATACGTAATACAAATAAATAATGTTTGTTCCTCCCCAAAGTGTCTCACTCCTTTTCTTCTTGTCTCTTCCTCAAGGATTCAAGGTCCAAAGAGGTCTACAATCACCCGATATGCCATGTCCAACTTTGTTTTTCCTCCAAAGCATATCCTACACCGAATATCAAACTAAATCTGAAAGGTAGAAATCCAAAGCGAAGGCAAATAAAGGCCCAAATTGAACAACAACTCTTCAAAAGGACTTATATTGAGACAAAAACAGAGAGTGATGAACAACACAATCAAGAAAATAAAGCTTAAGAACAAATGTTAGACACTAAAAAGAATTACCTAAAGAAAGACACTATAATAGATGAACAAAACAAAAAACAATCAGGGAATTGTTACTTCCAGTTTTTACAAACACTGAGCTAATGGTGCACTGTGGGCAGAGGCAATATTTCTTATAAAAAATTTCATGTCCAAGTGTCATGTCAAGGTTTTATGTCCAAGTATCATGTCCAAGTGTCATGGCAAAGTCTCATGTCAAAGTCTCAAGTCAAAGTAACTTTTGCTTTTGCTTTTACTTTTACTTTTTTTTTTTTTTTGCTCTTGCTTTAACTTTTTACTTTTGTCTACACTTTTGTTTTTCACCACAAATTAGATCTGGAGAATTTGTTTTGGTAGCTCAAAGTTCATGACTCAGAAAATGGAAAAAATCTTACTAGAATAAAAAATAGAACATGAAACTCAAAGAAATACAAGAGAAACTTAACTCTAAGAACTTGCCAATGGTCTAATGACAAGCATGAACTCAAACATGAAAAGAAAAAGCACTCAAATGGATGTATATAGTGTAATTTTGAAATCCCAATGGAACATATTTTTTTGTAATTTTTGTAAAGCCTAAACTAAGAGAAAATGACATAGAAATGACTACACATGACTCTAGATAACATGGATAGAATTAAAAATAAAAATAACCCAAAAATGACATCAAAACATAACCAAATATATGAATAAAGAATCAACAAAATATAAAAACACACTATAACACATGTATATGGAAACTTTGTGGTAAAAATCAAATAATTCCGCAAAAGAGCAAACTAGAACCGTAAAAAACATGTATGGAAGTAAACAATGAAATATAATAGAGAACAACAACAAAAGCACAAAGATAGGTAAATGACCAAGATACTTTAACTCTTTTAGAATCAAAGCTCTTGATATCAACTCACATAATCAAAGAAAGAAAACTCATGAAGTCTTAAATTCATATTTTAATTGTTTTTATTTTTTATTTTTTTTAAATGTATAGCATTTTATTATTTAATAGTTGATATACTAGTTTGTTTGCTTTTGTCTTTCTTTCGTTTTGTTGCTTTCTCTGCTAATTTAATTTTTTTTATGTTTAATTATATTTTAATTTTTAGCAACATTAAAATAAAAGACAAATAAAAAAAAGTACAACATCACTAAAATTATTTTATTAATTAATTATTTTTTAACATTTTGGCGTGTGCATCAAATAAATTATAATTATAATTTACTATGAGCATATTTGTCCTCTAAATAAAATAAAATTGTATTAATAATTATTTAGGGCAAAATTCATTAATGACAATTAATTATGAACTTTTACAAAATTCCATGTTTATTAATTATTTTAATCAGTCTAACAGTTAAATTTAAAGAAATGATAAAATTGATACAATAATTATTTTAATTTATAAATTCTTTTATTTAAAGTATAAATTTGGAAAACAAATGTAGACATAAAAAAAAGGAATTTCCTTTATATAATAGGTATAGATGTATAGATTTCTCGAAAGATATATAAAGTAGCTATTATATATTATGCTTACTCTTTAAATAGATTTATTAAAAGGATATAATTGTGATTTTGGTTATATACAATAGATTTAAAAAGTTTATAAAAAAAAAAGAAGAAAGGTACGGAAACATATATTTGATATTTTGTGGTTATTAGATTAGAAATATCAATAAGTGTATTTAGGATTTTAAGGGTAAAAGTGATATCTATAAATACTCATGCTAAATGAGTGAGTGTTATGTTTGGGTGAAAAAGAGTATAATTGAGTATATTTGAAGGAAAAGTAAGAAAGAGTATAATTAAAACATAGTGTGAAATTTGAATTAAATCCAGTTTAGGGATGTTAGTGTTTCATGTGATTATGAGATTGTAAACGATATGTATTATCATGTTTTGTGTTAATGAAATGTCTCTATGAATGTTCTCACTAGTAAAAAAATGGGTTACGATGTCAGTGTTTTTTGACCTTTATATAATTTGTTTAAATGAAAAAACAACCTTTTGAAAACTCCAAAGTAATTTTCCACCGTCTCTCGTTCTACACTACATCAACACCATAAATAACATCCTTTATAATATCATCTAATCCCATATAAATACGATCATCGCAGATGGAAACCACCAACATAGATGCAAGAGTGAGCTAAAAGAATCAACAATTAAATCACAGATAATGATATAATCATAATAATACAATTATCAATTATGCTATAGGCTCAAAACGTTCTTACTTAAATCAAATTCAGAACACAATAACACATTGCTAATCCAACTTCAACCCAAACAAACATGCCACCACTCCCATTCACTATCGTCATATGTCTTATTCCGTACTCCAGCATACATGACTTGTTCACCTAAACAGGGCCTACGCACCAACCCAAGACTTTTCGATTCACAAAAACTGGGTCCACACACCAACGAGGACTTTCTTGTTCATTAAAACAAGGCCTAGACACCAACGTAGGACTTCCTCGAATCATTAGCCATTGAGTACGTAAGAAAACATAGGACTCACAGTCACTTACTAGCATGGCTTATCAAACAACCCTTATGGAAAACAATAACTCAACCAACACATGTTCCACTCGGCATACAATCTAATTAACTTGACAACTATGAAGTTATGAGGAAACACTAGAAGGGGGATTAGGGGGGGGGGTTGATATAAAAGCAGTAAGTTTACAAAATCAACTTAACTTTCTCCAAAGATATAAAAGTAGTAAGTTGTCGAAGATGTAAACAGTAGATGATGGCTTAAGGCTAGCTTAAACAGTTAAGGAGATTGCATTTATCAACAGCCAGTTGTTTACCTAAAGGACTACAACACAAACAATTTTATATTGGTTCACCTGTTAGGGCTACATCCAGTTCTCCTCTAAGTTAGCTTAGAGGGTTACATTAAATATTCAATGAAGTACAATTGAGTGTTTTAAACCACTCCTGGTGTTCCTAGTCCTATTGAGTAACCATTCCTTATTGAGTTTGACTAGTTGAGTTTGACTCATTCCTGATTGCATAGTACTATTCACCACTCTTGGTATCCCTAAACGATTTCAATATCATTGTGATACATCATCTAGTTAAGTTTCACTCAGTCTTGGTATCCTTGGATGGTTCTAGTATCATTGTGATACATCGTCTAGTTGAGTTTCACCCACTCTTGGTTGTGAAGTATTCTTCATCACTCATAGTATCCCTGATCAGGGAATAACCTCCACTTACCCTAGACCAATTGAGTAGTCACACCACTCCTGAGTCAACAAGTAGTTGTTAATTACCTTTGACTGGTTGAGTATTCTCACCACTCTTGGTCTCAATCAACGAATAACCTCCTACCCTAGACCGGATGAGTATTCTCACCACTTTTGGTCTCAGTCAGCGAATAATCTCTTGTTACCCTAGACTGGATAAGTATTCGCATCACTCTTGGTACTAAGCAACCTTGCCTAGATTTCCTTAACTCTCCATAGTCAACTTGTAAGTGTTTTGGTTCTCTCCAGAATTGCAATCAACGACTGCTTATAAGTCATTTAGACTATTACTCTTGTACAAAGGATGTAGTTACAATACAATGTAGTGTAAGCACTTGAGGTGTTTCTCTCCTTATTCTTTTCTCTTATCTTACAAAGGTAAGCAAATAATACAATGACACTCGAGAGTATTGCTTGACTTTTATTTTTCTCTTTTCTTTTTCTCTCTTATCTTTACTCACAAGGTGAGTAGATATAACAATGAGGTTTGAGAGAATTTATAAGTGTTTCACTCAATTACTCTCTTCTTCCATCAAGTGGATATTGTGGTAAAGCTTTAAGAGTATATTTTTTTTTCTTGAGCTCTTCTCTTTTACTATTTCCTTAGTTAGAGGAATTTTGCTTTTAGTAGCTCTGAGAGATTTCCTTGCTCAAATGATGATGATACATCTTCATACTCATCTCGTCTTTCTCATCATCATTTTCTTCTTTTTCTTATCTTATATTTATACACCTTAATGATATAGCCGTTATGAAAAAGCTTTTCTTGAAATATGTTTTTTTCTGGCTATTGGTGTGGATGTCTGTCATAGGATGAAGTCTTTTGTCAGAGCAGACATGCTTTCCAGAGCTTTTATCAAAAGCAGATTTGACTTCTCATTTGGCGCGACTTTTTATAAACTGATAAATTCTTCTTTTATCCTCAATGTCCAATTTGATACTTACATGAAGAGGTAACTGATCATTTGTAGCAAATTTTCTGCACAAGATAAAACAAAAGTTTGTATAGAAAGTATGCCTTATTTCCTCTTTGTTTTGGTGTTTTTAAAAGCTTTCACCATTGGTAAAAGATTCTATTGTTTTCTACTGTTTTGTTTGTGTGTTTGACTGATATCATTTAGTCTGTGAGACACTTTTTCTTGGTTGGTATTTTACTTATTGTCTTCATGTTTTATTGTAGGTATTGTGTCACAATTTCCTAAGATACGAACATTATGTCAATGTCTTTCTTGTTAGTGTTACCTACTACTGATTTGATTGTGTAGACTACTCATCAAATGTCACTTTTGTTGTTTTTGAACATTGAGCATTTAATGTCATTTAATGCTTGCTCTTAACAAGAAGGCCCTTTTAGATTTCCTACCGTTGAGGTAGCGTTTGACAATTAAGATTTTCTTCTACAGATACCAAGCGTTGATTAAAGACTTCATTGTGTGATGAAGTAATGTTTTGGCTCATGGCATCGTTTAGATATAGTAAGCGCTTTTTGTGATTTTGCCTTTTCAGATAGATAACGTTTAACTTTGTTTATGTTTTCTCAAGTGTTTTAAGTATTTAGTCTTTTTAGTGTGTTTTTTCAATGACATTGTCTTGACATGTTTTGTTTTCTTGAGAGCCAATTGTTGGGGCAAATCGACAAGTGTGCCGAGTCGCACAAGTAATATAAAATGGTAAGACCAAATATCGTATCCCAGAGGACTCTCGATGCTAAACAGTTGTGTGAAAACAAGATTAATTAAGACTTATAATAAAAGAGATCATGGGTGGTATTGCAAAAATAATAAAATAAAGCAAAATAAAATTGATCAGTGGCAAAAGAGCACAGAGATGAATGGAAGTTGGTTGATATGAGATGGATATGTTGTTGGGGTTAGACTTCACCATGTTCCCTCTCATGTATATAAGAATTCTTCTTTATTCATTAATGCCAACGTCCCTCACTAAAAAACTTAAACCCGACCCCTCGATAAATAAGCCTGTCCCTAACTACCATTTCATACAATTCCTAGCATTCCTGGTAAAAAGATGTGAAGATCAAGAGGTTAAGACGACTAAGACTCATACCCTCATCCCTGAGCAATATAACCCTTAGGAGTAATTCAACAAGGACCTGAATTGAAAGGAACCTATCGGCACTCATGCAACTCACAAATCATGCTATTGTATAAGCAAGCAATAAGAACAGATGAATTACTCTAACAATTAATGAAAAAGCATATGAAATTAAGAATCAATTCAAATACATGAGAGTTTACAAGGTTACATCATTCCCTAACAACAAATAGAAATTAGTTCCCCATAGACATGGAGGAACTCTGTGAATAATGGAAGAAAGAAAGAATGGAAAGACCAATAATTGGCTAAGAGTGTATTGCTATGCTCTTCTCTGCCAGGGATGCAAAACCTAGAGCCTCAAGGTCCTTTAAATAGTGTCAGAGGTATTCCAAAGCAAGGCCCAGTCCAAAAGAATCAAAACGGAGCAAAAACAGGGCTCGATCCACTAAAATCGCCGCCCAGGCGTCTTAGGAGGTCGCCCAGGCGAGAATTGGACCTTATGTAAGGCTTGGGCGACCAATTTTCGCTCAAGCTTCGAGCCCCCGTCGCCCGGGCGAGGTCCGAGGTCGCCCGGGCGAGCAACGTCGGTTTTTTGGCGCTCTGGTTGACTTTTCAGCATTCTGGCTGACTGGTTGAGTTTTCTGGTTGACTGGTTGACTTTTCTGCATTCAGCTTTGACTTTTCAGCACTGCAACTGTTTGACACTTTAATTCTTCCTTCAATCCATTCCAATAGCATACAAAATCAGGGGAATCAGTCAAAAAATCATTAAGTTCCACCTCAACTCTCTAATTTATAAAACTAAAGCAAAAACATGAGTTAAAGCAAGTTTCTGAGTAAAAAAGGTTGCATTTAGTATCAAAATTACATCACAAATAACGGTGTTTTAAACCATTATCACCAATCTGAATACCCTTAAGATATGATAAGCTTTACGCATTTAGCTTTAACTCATATTTTGACTTGATAGTCATTTATTATTACGTCTAGTTTGTTTTGTCTTAATTATTTTTTGGTTCCTAAAATCCTAAGTGTGTACCTTGTTTGACTCTAATGTTTTGTTTGTGTTTTCCTATTGTTTCCTGAGTTTTTTCTTCAACTAGTCTAATCTTATTTTTCCCTATGTTGTATTCAACTAGTGTTTAGTTTTCTGCTTGTCCTATTTTCTTAATTTGATAGTCTACTTTGACTTTTCTCGTGATTTTTGGTGTGTTAGATTTCTTTTAGAGGATCCTTTATTTCTTTTCATCTTAGTGTTTTAAGGTATGTTATGTGGATGTCTGTTCTTTCCAATTTTAGGGTTTTGTATTTAGCTTTTAATGTTTTTTTCTAACTTAATGTTTTCTATCCTATGAGTTTTCCTATTCTTCTATGGAACTTCTTCATTTAGATAAACTTTAGCATGTTGTTTAGTTGAACTTCAAAACTAGGACTCATATAGACGAGCTTGTCTTGTCCTAACAAACTACACCATGCAAGAATTGTAGTACGAGTCATGCATTTAATCACTACAACTCACCATATAATTGTCCTTGTCCATACAACCAACACAAATCATGGTACATAGACTCACAACAATGCAATCATCATCGTTTTCCTAGGAACACTTCTAAAACACACACCAAGTTATGGCAAACTCATAACCAAGGGTCCAACTACTAGAAGTATGGCCAAGCTCCTCCAAGAAGAACCATCCATAGAAAGAGAAACAAAGGTGTGTTTCACTTGGGCCATCATGGAAGAAGAAGGAGTAGTGTAGGATTTAGGCCTTGTATTTGGCCATGTAGTGTAGGTTTGATTAAGACTTGTATTAAGGCCTAAGTAGCGTAGGGTTTTCCTTAAGTTAGATATCCAAACCAAGTGGAAAGTGTGTGCCATGTGTCATGCTTCCATTGGAGAAGATTTGCTTTTTAAAAAGTATCCACATGAAACCTTAGGAGTGAAGAGTTTTTCTTTTTGGTAGTAGCCACATGTCCCTCCACCATTGGAGAGGATTTGTGACACATGTCTCCTTCCTAATGGTGGACAATATTCGGCCAAAGAAAGCTTGGTGGCTAGAGTTTGCTTTTTGGTTTTCAAAAAATGCTTTTAGGGTTAGAAGGAAACACCCTTAGAAGGAAACTCCCTAAACACCCTAAGTTTCCAAGGGAATGCCTTACATTGGTGGGCTTCCCTAGTTAGAGAAAGAAGACTCTTTAATTTCCCTTAAATTCAATATTGGAATGAGCTCAAGAGTGCCATGAGAAGGAGACAAATTCCCTCATACTATAACTCGAGCTAATGGATAAACTCCCAAGGCTCTAACAAGGAGATCTAAGTGTAGAATAATATAGGAAAAAGATGAAGCTTTATACCATGAGGATAGGAATTAGAGAGAAGAATGAGATCTTCATCTCTAGGTTTCTTAGTGGTCTTAAACTTGAACTTAGAGATAAAGTGGAGTTGCTACCATATCAAGATTTGAATGATTTGGTACAATTGAGCATCAAAGTGGAACAACAACTTTTGAGAAGTGATCTTCACTCTAGCTCTAATATTAAGAAAGACTACAAGAGAGAGGGAAAACAAGTGATAAAAGAAGAACCTTCTAGGAATGTAGGGAAAGAGAAGAGAGAAGAGAAGGAAAGAGAAAGACCAAAGATGGGAACATCATCTCACACTCGCACTCGTGACATTAAGTGTTTCAAGTGTCTTGGTAGAGGTCACATTGCCTCACAATGCCCCACCAAAAGAACAATGATCTTTCCTTTATCAGCATTTACTTCTCTATCTCTTGGACCCTTTAGGACTACTGGTGTGGTCATTCAACTGGCCAACCGTAACACAGTTAACTTGCAGGTGTGCTTGAGGATGTGCTTGTTCGAGTAGACAAGTTAATTTTTCCTGCAACTTTCTACATCTATAAAGGATAAAAAAGGAATCAAGCCATCAACTATTATCTTGGGATGACCTTTCATGCAGGAACACTGACCATGGAGATAGGAGAAAAAAAGGTGCATTTTAACGTATTAGAAGCCATGAAAGAGCCAATTGAAGAGCATTCTCTATTTTGTATTGATTTATTAAGTGATGCTGTAAAAAAAAAATTCTTTTAGTTTCTTAGAAGTTTTTTCAACTTTTTCTTCATCTATGGACTCTTCTTTTTCAACTATTGAGGACGCAATGTCAATTGATAATACCTCTGTGGCATCCAAATGTGATGCTGGGGTGGCTAAGATAACCTTAGGCTGTAAAATATTGCCATCTGTGGTACAACCACCCATTTTGGAGTTGAAATCCTTACATTTGAAATATGTTCATCTTGAGAAGGGTGTGAAACTCCCTGCTATTATATCTGTTTTGCTTACTGTTGAGTAGGAAGAACAATTGTAGTAGGTTATCAGAGAACATAAGAAAGCAATAGGTTGGACTTTAGTAGATATTCTTGGTATTAGCCCTACTTTTATCATGCACAACATACTTCTATAAGAGGATGCTAAGCCAGTAAGACAACCTCAAAAAATACTGATGGAGGTTATCCAGAAAGAGGACACTAAGTTGCCACAAGCAGGTATCATATACCCCATTTCTGACAGCACTTGGGTGAGTCCTATACATGTGGTTCCCAAGAAATATGGAATCACAATGGTTAAGAAGAAGAAGGACAAGCTGACTCCTATTCAGGACAGAAATGGGGCACATAACTTAGTAGTTGACCATCTTAGTAGGATTGAAAAGGGAAAAGATAACATTCCGATCCAAGTTAAATTTTCCGATGAAATCCTACAAGCATTCCTTCCACCATGAAGGAGGTAAGTACCCTCATAATTTTCTTTGTATTCTATAAATATATGGTATACATTGAGGACAATGCATGGATTAAGTGTGGGGTGTGGGGAAACAATTAACTTTGTTCCCTATTTTGTTTTTTTAAATAAATATCTACAATGGATTTGTGAGTTTGAATCAATAACTGGGATGATCATGAAAAAAAAAATGAGTCATGTTGATATGAGTGGATTGCTTCTATGATTTGCTGGTTGAGTTGATTTAAGAATTTCTTGATTAAATCTTTTGTGAGATTTAGGCCTAATGTTAAGGATGGATCATCATATGCCATATCCATTTTTCATGTGTGATTTGGCCACGTTTTGTTGATACTCTAATTTTTAGCTTGATTTTGTGTTGTGCAACTAAGGTAAATATGCATGATTTGATATGATTGAGGCATTTCTTGTTTTAGCTACTTGGCCAAATAAAAAGAGCAAGTATTATAAGAAAAAAAACTTCCTTAAAAGAGCAAGTAATAAAGTTGTTTTTGAAATAAAGTGTTATTACTCTTTCTATATCAATCTCAAAAGCTCATAAATTCTAAAAAAATTCTTACCTTTGCCTTGACCTCAATATAACCTTTAAAAAAGCCCTCATGATCAATAATTGCATCTTTTATGAAGTATGTGAATGTTAGAGTCTTGCTAAATATCAAGGGTGACTACTTTCATGGATATTTTGAGTGTAAACACAAGCCAAAAACAATTGAGAGAGTTGAGGAGAAATGAATACATTTTGACTTAAGTGTTATCTTTCATAGTTTATTTTCTAGTAAATTCAAAAGGTCAACTCATGTGTGAAGAATAAGGTGATTTCATTTACATGTCCATGACAAAGTGATGTCTATAAGATTGATCTATGCCTAATGTTATTCATTGTTTTGATCCAAATGCAAAGATGGAATAAAATGACCTAGAACAAAGTCTTGGAATTAATCAATTTTGCCCAGGAGTGCAAAAGGATAAGTGTGGGGGTGTCATGAGTGCATATTTATGCTTTAAAATTCAAAATCTTGATGATATTCTTGTGCTTAAATGATTGTTCTAAAGTTAACTTGTGACAATTAGGAGTGGGAAAATGTAACTGTACTACACTATACTGCTAAAAACTGTACTGAACTAAAAACTAATTTGTATAAACTGAACTGAACTGTAAAATAGTTCAGACAAACTGAACTGAACTATTTTTTTGTTTTATCAAACTGAACTGTACTATACTAAATTGAACTAAACTACAATATAAATTGAACTGAACCACTAACTGAATTGTAAATTGTACTAAACTACAATATAAATTGAACTAAACTATTAACTGAATTATAAATTATACTAAATTAAAATATAAACTAAACTAAACTACTAAATTATAAACTACACTTAACTACTATACTATTTTTACTTTTTTTAGAAGAAAAATACTCTTATTAGAAAGAGAAAAAAAAAAAAACACCGGAGTATATAAATTAATTAGTTTATGTATAAATTTGTTTGTAAAATTTCATCTCATTAATTTTTAAGGTATAAATTACATGTAGTTTATAGAAAAAAAAACTTTTTTTTTTATTTTTCTTCCATAAATATTTCTGGGTAAAGCTAATGCGGTCCTACTAGTTTAAAAAGTATATGAATAGAATGGAAAATAAAACTAATATATTTAGTACAATTTATATGAACTTCATCTAATACCGAATGCGCAAAAAGAGAATGTTAACAATCAAATAGTTAAATTTAATTTATTTGGATTAACATATAACAACTTAAATTTAAAGATAAATTAACTCAAAGTTTTTCACTTTTGTAACAAAGTAGACAATTTCTTTTCAATAAATTTACTTGTAAATAATTACATAAGAGAAAAAAAAACTATAGTTATTTTAGGACAAAATGATTTTTTAACGTAAGACAGTACAGTTAACTGCAGTTAACTGAACTGAAAATTTATTAAGTTCAGTTTTTAAAAACTGAACCATAAAACAATATATTTAAGTTATAGTAAAAATGGTTCAGTTCATTTTAGTATAATATAGTACAATTAACTATAGTACAGTACAGTTCAGTATTTTTTGCCCAGCCCTAGTGACAATTGGATTTATTGGGTTTAGGAATTAGAGAGACATTAAAATGTGATTTTAAGTTGCATAAATTATTTTGGATAGTCTAATGTTTGTTGATGTAGCTAGAATTAAAGTTTGAATTGCAATTTTGAAAAAGAGAGAAGAAGGCTAAAGTGTAAATAGAGGAAATTTCTTGTCTTGATTGAATTAAGGCATCTACACATCTTGATTGAGATCTTTATGCTGAATTGATAAAAGTAATTTCTTGTCTTGAAGGAAAGAGTTTTTGAAAAAGGTTGAGTCATTGTAGTAATTGTTCTGAAGAGTTGAATTACATTATGTTTGCTTGAGGACAAGCAAAGTTCTAAGTTTGGGATTGTGATAACGGCTTAAAACATTGTTATTTTTGATGTGATTTTGATACTAAAAGCACCCTTTTTCACTTAGAAACTTGCTTGGACTCATGCTTTTTATTTAAGTTGTGTGAATAAGAGAGTTGAGGTTGATTTCAATGATTTTATGACTAATTCCTTTTGTTTTGACAGAGATTGAGGTAATACTAGAAGCAGAGATGAAAAGCCAAGAAGATGAAGCTCAAAAGGGCATAAAAAGGCACTAAAAGGAGGGAAAACACGAAGCCTAGACGTTCAGAAATGAAGCTTGAGCGTGTTGATAACTGTTGAAAAACCGTTATTTTCATACTTAAAATTTGACATTAAACACACTCTTTATAACTTAGAATTAGCCTGAAATCATGAATTTTGCTTAGGTTAGAGAATAAGAGAGTCAAAATTGATTTTCTTGGTTTTATGCTTGGTTTCCCTTGATTTTATAGGTTTATTGAATGATTTGGAAGAAGGGTTGAATTATCAAAGAGTTGGAGTGCAGAAAAGCCAACCAGTCAACCAGAAAAGTCAACCAGTTGACCAGATGCTAAAAAGTTGACCAAAGTGCAGTTTTAGTGTCGTAGGTGGCGTTGAGCGATGAACCAGCACTGAGCGGTGGTTTTCCCACTTTTTTCACGATTTTTCGCTTGGGCGACACCGCTGGGTGTTATTTTAAGTGCCGAACCTACCGCTGAGCAGTATCCCAGCGCTGAGCGGTGTACTTATGGGTCTAGGCCAAAATTCTGTTATTTTTCTGAGTTATAAATAGACCCTAGACGAATTCTAGGGTAATCTTTTGGCAGAGAAAGACGAGAGAACACCTTCTACACTCCTTGGAGGCGGAATTTGGATGCTAAGGCTCCAATTCACTAATTCTAGGGTTTTTTCTTCCATTCTTTCCATTAAATCCATATAGTTTCACCATGTCAATGGTGAACTAAACCCTTTTTTGTTGGGGAACAATGTAATCCTTGTGAAACTCTCTTATATTGAAATTCCTATTTTAGTCATATACTTGTATTATCAATAGTTTGGGTTTTATTCTCTGTACTTTAAAGCTTGCATTGTTTAACTCATTCAGTGTCATGATTTTTGATTTTTTTGATACGGGGACATACGGGGAAATATAGTTTTGAGAAGAATTCTCTTGATTATTAAATATTGCCTAGAGATAGGAATAGGACGGTCAATTGCTTTAAGCTTCTGTCATTAATGCATTAGTAATTATTAGGGAGACTAGAGATGGTAAACTAGTAATTATGGTAATAGGCTCTTTTAGTCGAGAGATCGGATTTAGAGTAAATTAGAAAAATGCATGAACATTGATAATAAATTTGAATAAAATAGGAATAATAGATATAGGAAGGTGGATCAGGATGAAACTGTAAACCCCAAAAACTTCATTCATTCATATCTTTATCTATCAATTGATTCAGCTTTTGCATTTGCATGTTTAATTTTGTTTTTGCATTGCGATATCAAATTATTATTCTTTCAAGTCAGATGCGATTAATTCACCTAAACGTTTAGGCCACAAAGTCCCTTGGGAAACGATAGTTGGACTTACTGTCTATTATTACTTGATACGATCTGGTACACTTGCCAGGGTGTTAACACGTGCAGAATCGACGTCCGTCGCCTAGCCGGTGACCCTGGCCACTCGGGCAGCAGGGTCTCAAAGCTTGGGCGGCCAAATTGAAGGCCCAGGCCTTACATGAGGTGCTTTCACTGCCCGAGCGGTCTCCTTGGACGCTTGAGCGTCGACCTTCGTGGATCAGACCCTGTTTCTGCTCTATTTCGAATCTTTTGGACCAAGCCCTATTTTTGCACATTTTTAACCTTATTTAAAGGACCCTAGGGCTCTAGGTTTTGTATCCCTGGTAGAGAAGAGCATAACAATACACTCTTTTCCCAATCCTTAGGCTTTCATTCTCATTTTTTCTTCCATTATTCATAGAGTTCCCCCATGTCTATGGGAACTAATTTCTATTTGTTGTTGGGGAATGATGTAACCATGTAAACTCTCATGTATTTGAATTGATTGTTAAATTCCATTTGCTTTTCCATTAATTGTTAGAGTAATTCCATTTCTCTTCTTCCTTAACCTGCATTCAAACACAATTTTTACCTTTGTTGACCGGTCTTGCAAATTTAGATCTAGCCAGTGGTGCATCCTTCCTTGCAGATTTATGACTAATATTTTTCACTTGAATCTTCTAATCTATAAAGACATCATAGATCACCTCCTATTTTTCACTTGAATCTTCTAATCTATAAACCCGTCATCTACATTGATGACTACATTAGCCGCCTTCATAAACTACCTTCCAAGAATGATTGGGATCTTGTCATTCTTCTTCATCTCCTTGATCACAAAATCTACCAAGAATTTAAGCCTTCCTATGCGCATCACAACATCCTCCACCACACCGTAGGTTTTCTTTGATGATCCATCCTCCATTATCAAGGATAACTTTGTTGGCTTCAATTTAAGACCACCAACCTTTTTCAGCATAGATAGGAGCATCATATTAATGCTTGACCCTAAATCAAGTAGGGCTTTCCCTATCTTCACACTTTCAATGGTGTAAGGAACTATAAAACCTCCTGGATCTTTCACTTTAGGAGGATGTGATTTATCCAACAAGTCACTGCAACTTCCTTGTTCATCAGTAGCTTCCTCATCTAGATCCATCTTTTCACCAAGATAATGCTTTATACGCCTAGCATAGACAAGAATTTCTTGAAGTGCTTTAGTCAACGGTATAGTAATCTCTAATTGCTTGAAGACTTTTCTAAAACACTCACATCTTCTCTCTACTTTCTCACGCCCCTTTGGGTAAGGAAGAATTCTCTCATCTTTTTCACTTTTTTTCTCTTTTTCAATTTTTTTCTCTCCCCTCTTCTCTTCTTTTTTCGACTCCCCCTCACATATTTTCTCTTCTTTGTCTTCTTCCCTTACTAACTCAACACCCTCCTTTTTCTCTTCCACTCTCTCCTCAAAGACACTCACTATGGCCTTACAATCTTCTTTAGGGTTAACCTCAGTATTAGCCCCAAATTGATTCTCTGCCTTGTCCTCTAGCCTTTTGGCTAATTGACTAATCTACATCTCCAAATGTCTGAAGTTAGCTTCATTTCTCTTCATGGTGGATTCATGCGCCTTCATAAATTGTTGAAATGCCTCTTCCAACATGCTATTCCTTTCATTTAAAGCAGATACCTGTTGCCATAATGGTGATGGTTGCTACTGTGGACTATTGAATTGGCCTCTTGCTTGTCCAGATTGTCCAGTTTGACCTTGACCCATGCTTGGGTGAGGTTTTCACCCTTGGTTGTAATTACCTTGGCGGAATTGGAATTGATTGCCCATACTTGGAATTGAGGTTTTCAAGGCAACTTCAGTATTGCCTAGTAGTATTCAAGAAAGTAGATAGGGCTAAAGTAACCCTAAGTCGTCTCCCAACGAACACGGAATTGCTTTCGAATATATGAAACTTATGAATGNTATGCAATGCTTAAGAACAAAAGTGAGGATGTTTAAAGGTTGTTGTA
>NW_014542367.1:589239-616513 GCF_000741045.1 Vigna radiata var. radiata | reverse complement strand
TAAAATATCTAACGGATTTAAACTTGCCTAAAATTACATTTCAACCCTTTTTATTTTATTTACACATAAGTCCAAAATTTTCCTCTAATTGCACTTTAGCCATCTCTTTCTTTTCAAAATTGCATAAGAGTCCTGAGTTGACCAGATTGGACCATCTTTGACCATTCAATTTCATGTTTTAAATGAATAAAATTTTAACTTCAGCTGCATAAATAAACATTAGAACATCCAAAATAATTTATGCAACTAAAAATCACATTTTAAGCATCTTTAATTCCCAAACCCAATAAATCCAATTGTCACAAATTCACTTTTATGCAACTAAAAATCACATTTTAAGCATCTTTAATTCCCAAACCCAATAAATCCAATTGTCACAAATTCACTTTAAATCAATCATTTAAGCACAAATATCTCATCAAAAATTGCAATTTTAAGACATAAATGTGGGCATAAATATGCACTCATCAACCATTGATATGGTCACCACCACAATGATCACAGAGTTGTTGTTGCACCTGTGAAACGTTCTTCAGCTCCTTAGGCAGTTGAGCAAGAGTCTTTGTCAGATTCTCCAATTGTTGAGTTATCAACTTGTTATGTGCAAGCAAGGCATCTTGAGTAGGCAATTGAAGAACTCCCTTTTGTTGAAGTAAAACGCCCCTTTCATTACGACTCTCATTATCATTAGCCGCCATATTTTTTATCAACTCATAGGCTTCCTCCGCAGTCTTGCACTTAATGTTACCTCTAGGTGAGGCATCTAGCATAAGCTTCGTTTGAGCACCAAGACCTCCAAGGAATGAAAGGACTACTGATGTATCATCAAAATCGTGCATAAGTGTCTTCCTCAATGGCTTTTATACCTATCCCACGCCTGGCCTAGGGTTTCTTCCATGCCTTGCCTGAAAGAAGAAATTTCCTGTTTACCTTTGTTGATTTTTTATTGTGGGAAGTATTTATTCAGAAATTTAGATGCCACAGCCTCCCAAGTCGCAAAGCCATCCTTAGGGAAAGAGTTCAACCACAATTTAGCATTGCCTCCCAATGAGAAAGGAAACAAGCTCAGTTTAATTGCCTCATCTGGCACATCATTGATCTTCACCGTGTTACAAATCTCATTGAATGTGGTGAGATGTTCATATGGACTTTCATTTGACAGCCCATTGAATTGGTTGCTCTTCACAAATTGAATCAACGCCGGTTTCACCTCCATGTTTAGTGCATTGACCCTCGACCTTGCAATGCTGTTAAAGTGATGAGGGTCAACAACAGTAGTAGCATCTGCCAGAGTGTTTCTCCTAGGATTCTCCTTCTCAGTCATCTCTTTTGTGCTCTAGTTATATGCTTGTGGTGAGGGTTGTAACAATGTCTTAGGAGAAGGAAACAATTCTTTAGAGGTTTGATTCCTCTTTCTCCTTTAAGTTTCACTTAAACCTTCAAGAAGAGGTTCCAATGTTTTCTTGCTCCTAGTCCGAATTGTATCCTGCATACCCAAGAAAACAAAACCCTAGAAAGCTTTTGTTAGAACAAAAAAAAAATCAAGTCAAAGTTAATCAATAATCACACTACTAGAATAGTTAAACCACGAGTCCCCGGCAACGGCGCCAAAAACTTGTTAAGACTGCGGCAAGTATACCGAATTGTATCAAGTAATATAAACGGTAAGACCGAGTATCGTTTTCCCTAGAGACTCATTGGCCTAGACCTTCATGTGATTTATTGAATATTTAAGACTTAAGAAACGAAAATTTAGGGTGTATAATGCAAAGAAAATGAAATTAAACATGCATGCAAAGGTTGATCAATTGAACAAAGAAAATACGCAGTTGAATGATATGAATGAATTGTGTTGTTGGGGTTTCCGACTTATCCTAATCCACTCTCATATATCTACGAATTCTACTTTTTCATTAATGTCAATGCCACTTTCTAATTTACCCTAATACCAATGTCTTGGTGAATAGAGCCTAGTCCAGTCCTAATTACTAGTTTACAATGTCTTGTCTTCCTAGCAATTGTTCATGCATTACATTCGCACAAAAGCTTAAATGCAATCGGTCCTCCTATTCCTATGTCTAGCTAATATTGCTCCCGAGAGAATTCCCCCATGTCTAGACCTACCCATATTTGTCCATATAGATAAAATCAAAGATCACGCTATTGAATGAATTAAACAAAGCATGCATAGAGAATAGAGGAAAAACTCTAACAATTAAATAAATAAAGCATATGAATAAAGCCTCAATTCAATATATGAGAGTTTCAGAGGATTACATCATTTCACCAACAAAAATGGAGGTTTAGTTCACCATAGACATGGTGAAGCTAGATGAAATTAATGAAAAGATAAACCCTAGAACTTGTAGATTGGAGCTTCCGCATCCAAAATCCGCCTCCAAGGGGTGAACAGTGTGTTTCTACGTCTCCATTTGCCAAAAGATCCCCTCTCTGGTTCGTGAAAATAAATATATAGGTCATTAAAATCAGTAGAAACTAGACCAGGCCCACGAATATGGCGCTCAACACTGGCTCACTGTTAAGCCCCTGACAAATGTACCAGATCATTATAAAGTAATATAAACGGTTAGACCGAGTATCGTTCTCCCAAAGGACTCACTGGCCTAAATGTTCGTGTGATTTGATTTTATAAGACTTAAAAGAAAAATAAATTGATAATGTTGATGCAAAAACAGAATTTAAATATGTAGATGCAAAGTTTGAATCAGTTGGCAAAGAAGACTATGAATTAATGGTGTTGTTGGGGTTTACAAGTTTATCTTTATCCATTCTCCTATATCTACTATTCTTGTTAAATTCGCTTTACTATCAATGTCATGCAGCTATCTAATATACTCAAAACCAGATTCCTCAGAGAAGAAAGCCTATTATCAATTACTAGTTCACCATTCCTAGTCTCCCTAAGTAACCAATAACGCATGAAAAACAGAAGTTTGAAGCAATTGGTCATCCTACTCCGATTCCTAGGTAGTATTTCTTAACCAAGAGAATTTCTATCAGTTCAAGACTTCCCCGTACGTTCGCATATCGACAAAATCAAGGATCAATACGCCAAATGAGTTAAACGATGCAAGCATGATAATCGGATAAAAGAACTCAAACTATTGATAATACAAGCATATGCAAGCATATGAATAAAACAAGAATTTCAATATAAGAAAGTTTCAAAAGATTACATTGTTCCCCAACAACAATGGGTTTAGCTCACCATAGACATGGTGAAACTAGATGAATTGAATGAAAAAGATGAAAAGATAAACCCTAGATTTGGTGATTTGGAGCTCCCGCATCCAAAAACCGCCTCCAAGGAGTGAAGAAGAGCTATGGACGTCTCTGATTGCCAAAAGATTACTTCTGAAATCGCATTGGGTCTATTTATAGGCCAAAAAAGTAATAGAATTTCGGCCCAAGCCCATTCATATAGGCGCTCAACGGTAGCTAACGCTCAACGGTGGCGACGCTGGACGCTCAACGGTTCCTGATGCTCAGCGGTCTGTGTCTTGGACGCCCAGTGCTAGGTTAGCATTGGGCGGTGGTCACGACACCTTTTTTCATCTTTTCTTGCCCTTTTTCTTTTCCAAGTCCTTCCTTCTTCATCTTCATCATTCAACTTTCGTAAAATCCTGTCAAAACAATGTGAAACCAAGCATAATATCTCTAAAACTACTTTTGACTCTCTTGCTCACTAACTTAATCAAAATGCATGATTTGAAGCTAATTCTAAGTCATAAAGGTTGCATTTTGATATCAAATTAATGTATAAAAATAACAGTTTTTAGACCGTTATCACAACCCCAAACTTAGAACTTTACTTGTCCTCAAGCAAACAAAACAAAACTTGACCTTCCACCTATCATCAAAATGGTTCAACACTTTTCAAAATATATCTTTTCACAACAAGTAATAACTCAATTTAGCTTTTCAATGGAATCCAATCAAGATGCAAACATGCTTCAATTCATTCAACTTCATAGATTGCTCACATAATCACATATTTTCCAACATATGTTATTTATATTAATGACCAATCCACTAAGCACAAATATAATCATGAAATTCATCAATCCTCTCCAAGCAAAGTGTTTCACTCAATCACTCAAGTGTTTAAGGAGGTCACTCTTCTCTCTACTATCCTCTTGTCACATGCAACAAAATTGACTTTCATCTAATGCAACCAACATTCTCACACACTTATGTCATCACAAGGACTTTTTCAAGGCTTATAACTTGGTTGGGCTTAACAAGAAATATTAGTTTTTCAGATCACAAAATCCTTGAGTTAAGAGAGTTATTCAATATTCATAATTCAAGCACAACTCTCTTTCAACCAATCTACTTATTCCCAACTTTTCCCTTTTTCTTTTGCATTGAGTTTTATCTTCCATGATTTTCTTTTATTTTCTATTTTTCTCATGCTTTTATCATTAAACACATTTTACTCAATGCTTTTTTTTCTTTTGCCTTTCAACTTCCCCCAACAACCCCAAACTTGAACCTTTATCAATACCATAAAATATTTCTCACCATAACTTAAGGTAAAGATTTTTATCAACAAGGTTTTCAAAGTGTCTCAAGCTAGGGCTTTCAAAAATGGCCTTGATCATATGACATAAGCATGCAATTCAATCAATCATACAGATTCAGACAATATCATTCATGCTCTCAATTGGATAGCAAATATATCAACAAATACTCTGAAGCTCAAAACCTCACTCAGCTGTGCTTACTCAATCATTCGGTCATACATCTTGCTTAGCATCATAACCACAATCATAACTCATCATGCACTTGTTCACACAACTTGTGAACAATTCACTTGTATAGAAGCATATATAGCGATCTCAATCATCATCCACATCAAACATTATCAAGCATACTCATCAAGCATAAAAACAAGTCAAACCACAATCAGATAAGATGTTCAGACAAGTTCACACAACTCTACACTAGCAAACCTACACTACAAATTCAAATTACAAAAGGAAAAGAAAAATAAACCCCTGCTCTTCTGCATATGACATCCATCAGTAGATGTCCAATCAGCCCATGCTATCATCAGAATCATCATCATCATCTCCAGCCTCTGCATCCTCAAAGGCGTCATCCTCCTCATCATCATCCATCACTGGAGCTTCAGCTGCTCCAGATCCATTGCCCTGTGCCTGCTCCTGTGGCCATGCCATAGTACTATGGAACTCGTCCATAGTCCACTTGTGCACCAGTGGTGTATCATATAGGCTTACTATCATCTCAACTATGGCCACCTGCCCTCTGCGAAGAGCCTCAAGTCTAGCCTCCATCATGGACATATACATGTCCCTCATCTGGAATGGCTCTGCATGGTGTGTTGGCTCATTCTGCCTAGCTGCTCCTCTCCTAGGACGTCTCCTAGGCACTGGTTCAGCTACCTCATCACCTCCAAAATGTTGTCTGTAGTATGAGGCATCTATGGCCTTTATAGGCCTCTCGAACGGTGGAATGGAAGTATCCACCCCGACCTGCTGGCACAAATGTGTAATGAGGGAAGGATGTCCCAAAGGTGACCTGTTAGTTATAGTGGCAGCGTAACTTTCTATTTTATTAGTGATGACCTCACCAATGTTCACATTCAACTGCCTCAACATGCAGTAAATAAAGATAACCCTGTGAAAAGTGATGTCAGAAACGTGGGAACAGGGCTGGACATTGACATGACTAAATTCCATCCAATATCTCGCCAGAGGTGTCAGATCCACCCTCTTGATGTTGATACGAACACCATTCGGGTTTCTGTAAAAGTGCCCTCCAGGTATGCAAAGCACCCTCTCAATATCATCATAGTCTGAACACTCTCTGATGTTCAGTGCAAACTGACACTGTTCGCCAGCCCACTTCGTGCCCAAAAAGTTGTTGATGGTGTCGGGGTCATATCTGATGATCTCCCCTCGAACATAGCTAGTGTACCTCTCCATATGCACTCCTCTAAATAGAGCATTAGTGTAAAATTCTTTTACCACTTCAATATTTGCTGGTGTAGGGTACGTAGCCAGCTTTTCCCAGTTTCTGCTTTCCACTTCTGCACCAAACTGAGGAGCCAAGTCTGGGATGAACATGGCTTTTCTCTCCATCAACAATCGCCTCTCTTGCACAATTTGGAAGTGCTCCTCATGTTTCCTAGAAAGGAATCTATGAGAATAAAATCTTGGAAGCCTCTCTGGTTCCTTTCTCTTGTTTCCCTTGGTTTTCACCCTTCTTGATGAAGATGTCATTCCTACATCAAACACAATTCAAAAGACCAAGGAACTTATAATTAAAGGTTAGCTCACCATCAAACATTTAATATCTAGGCAATATACAACACTAAGGGTAAAACAGGGCCCATTTAACACCACCTGCATAAAAAATTTCAAACCAAAAAAACCAAGTCTGACGCCCACTGCCCAACGTTCCCTACTGCCTGGCGGTGGCATCGCAGAACGCCCAACGTTCACTGTCGCTCAGCGGTGGTGTTAGGCTTTTTACAAAAACCCCTTCCTAACTGTTTTAATCTCCACCCAATCACCAATATCATAATTTCAGAACAGATTCATGCAATTTAATCAGTGCAAAATGTTTTTATTTCATCAAATCATGCATAGAAATCAAAAGCCCTATTTTATCATACTTCTACACATGTTCTTCATCAATTTTTAATTCTAGAAACCCTAAGAATGAAATTGCATGACTTACTTGGGTGGAGATACTCTAGATGCTTGCAATTGCCTCTTGAATGATGATAATGCCTTCCCAATGCAATGCTCTCACCAAAAACCCCAAACTTTGACAATGGAATGGTAAAAAGTTGAAGAACTATGGAGTTAAAGTGAGTGGGTGAAGAGAAAAGCCTTAGAAAGCTTTTGGAAGTGAAAGCAAAGTGTTCTAGTTTGTAGAAAACGCTTGGGCGCACCCTAGGGATGTTTAAAAAGTATGTAAATAGGCTTCCAACGCTGAACTTTTAAAAAGCCCAAGAACCCAATTTGTGACGCCACCGCTCAACGGTCACTACCGCTCAGCGGTGGATGTTTAAAAATTTTTCTTCCTTTTTTGGTTTGCTTTCACGTTTTCAGACTTGTATCACTTGATTTCAACTTCCAATTTCAAAATTTTATGCACTTCCCCTCTCATATGAAACATTCAATACTAATATGCAACTAAACAGGGTATTTAAAACAACCAATAATCAATTGGGTTGCCTCCCAGGTAGCGCTTGTTTAACGTCACGAGCCTGACCCAAACCTTTTCTAGCACTCATCAGTAAGTGCTTCCCAACACCCTTTAGTAGGTGTACTTACCTGTATCCTTCAGTAGATACATAATTAATTAGCATCCCTCAGTAGATGCTACCCAAAATTGTTCAAAAATCCAAAAAAAAAAAAATTACATGTCTAAAAATAAAAATAATTTCTTTTTTTACAACAATTGGGATTCATTCAAATAAAATCAAGTCTTCTCATCACAGTTGGTGTCTTCATCAACCCAACTCATTAACTATCTTCTGTCCACCCTTCTGATTGCTTTGGAGTATGGTTGTCTAATCTCCACCACTCCTTCCTCTTTAAGCTTTTTCACAATCCACTCCCTACTCTTATATCTTACTTTTGAACCAGGCGGGAATGGTGTGTCCTGTCAGTGGATTGTTCCTCCTTTATCTACCTCTTCATCTTTAGGTACCTGCAAAAGATTACAATCATCAGTTTCAGTACCTTCAGATTCTTCTGATGTAGCTCCTCCCCTTGAAGCTTTATATTTATCTTTTTTCTATAGTCTTGTGAGCTTTTGCCTAAATCCATTATACATTAGGACACTTTCTTGGTCTTTCAACATTATTCTCCCATCATAGATACTCGTCACCAATTTAGCAGTTTTCATGAAAGGCCTCACTAAGATTACTGGAATCCTTTCACTTGTGTTCATATCCATGACAATAAAATCAACCAATGTTCAATCTGAACAACTACATCTTCCACCATACCAATTGGCCTTGAAGATGTCCAATCTGCTACCATCACCATAAGATTTGATGGTTTTAATGTTAGTCCTCCCATTTTATTCAGATAGGATAAAGGCATCATGTTAATACTAAACCCAGAGTCTAGCATTGCTCCCCCCACATCTACATCTTCAATCACGCATGGAAGAGTAAGACTTCCTGGGTCCTTCATCTTTGGTGGATGACGTCTCTTTCTAGGCTTTGCACGCACTTCCTGTTCTTCTTCTTCATCTAGATTTATCACCTCTCCAAGATAGTATTTTATGCGCTTGGAGTAAACAGGAACATAGGGAAGAGTTTCAATTAAAGGAACAACAGTCACCTGGTTAAAAATTTCCCTAAATGGCCCACAGTGACTTCTTTTCTTATTCTTTCTATTTTTTTCAATCCTCTCCTCGTCTTCTTCTTCACTGCTCTCAATCTCCATATTTTCACTCATCTCCTCATCTTCCTCCTTACTACTCTCCACCTCAATAACTTCTTCTTCTGCTTTTCTCTTAGTCACAACACCTTTGCATTCCTCCTTAGGGTTAACATCAGTATTAGCCCTAAATTGGTTCTTTTCTGTGGTCTCCACCCTTTTTGCTAGTTGACCCATCTGCATCTCCAGGGTTCTGAAGTTAGCCTGGTGGCTGGCATAGTGAGAATCATAGACCTTTATGAATTTTTCAAATCTATCAGTAAGGTCTCTGACATTCTCTGTCAAGTTAGCCACTTGTTGTCATAAGGGTGATGATTGTTATCTGTTATTGAAGAGGCCTCCTGTTTTCCCGGATGGGTTATTTTGACTAGGTCCAATACTAGGGTGGTTCTTCCAACCTTGGTTAAAGTTACCTTGGTTGAAATTTCCATTCCTATTTTGGAACTGATTACCCATGTAATTAGCCTCATGTTGCATCTCTTCCGGCACAGCACATTGACCATTAATATGGTCACCTCCACAGAAATCACAAAGTTGTTGTGCTTGGGAGACATTTCGGATCTCCTTTGGAAGTTGTGACAAAACCTTTGTCAAATTATCCAATTTTTGAGTAAGGAGATGATTCTGAGCTAATATAGCTTCATTAGCAGGAAGATGTAGAACTCCCCTCTATTGCATTGGTGCGCCCCTTTCACTATGGGTTTCCTGTTCATTTGCTGCCATACTCTCAATCAGGTAATAGGCCTCATCTTCAGTCTTCTTCTTTATGTCACCTCCAGCTGAGGCATCTAGCATCATCTTTGACTGTGTGTTTAGGCATCCAAGGTATGCAAGAACTATAGTTGTCTTGTCAAATCCATGAACAGGCGTCTTCCTCAATAGGCCTTTAAACCTATCTCACGCTTGTCCAAGAGTCTCCTCCATGCCCTGCCTGAATGAAGAGATCTTCAGCCTTCCATGGGTGACTTTTGATTGAGGAAAATATTTGCTAACAAATTTAGATGCCACGGTCTCCTAAGTAGTGAAAATTTCTTCTGGAAAGGAGTTTAGCCATGTCTTAGCATTGTCTCCAATTGAGAAAGGAAACAAGCTAAGTTTTACCCGATCATCATATACTTCAGTCATCTTCACAGTGTTGCAAATTTCACTAAATGTTGTCAAATGATCATAAGGATTTTCATTCAACAAGCCGTGAAATTGGTTGCTTTGTACCAGATGAATCAATGCAGGGTTCATCACCATATTGCTTGTGTTGTCCCTAGGCCTGGCTATGCTGTTGAAGTGAAACGGGCCCACAACATTCGATGCGTCAGCAAGTGTGCGTCTGGGAGGAGGTTGTTCTGCTGTCATCTGCTCTGAGTCTTGTGTAAGAGTCTCTGGTGAAGATTGTAAAAGTCTTTTAGGAGAGGGGAATAATTCATGTGATGGCTTTCTTACTTTCCTCCCCCTTCTATCACTTAATCCTTCGAGTAGAGGTTGTTGATTTTTCTTGCTCCTAGTTTGAATTGTATCCTGCATGCACAAGAAACAAAAACCCTAGAAGCACTTTTATAGAAAAAGAAAAATAAAAATAAAAACTAAAACAAAATATATACAAAGTCAAATTCAATCAAATTCACATTACTAATAAAGTTAAACCACGAGTCCTCGGTAACGGCGCCAAAAACTTGTTAAGCCCCTGTCAAGTGTACCAGATCGTTATCAAGTAATATAAACGGTAAGACCAAAGGACTCACTGGCCTAAATGTTCGTGTGATTTTCTTATATAAGACTTAAAAGAAAAATACATTGATAGTGTTGATGCAAAAACAGAATTTAAATATGCAGATGCAAAGTTTGAATCAGTTGGCAAAGAAGACTATGAATTAATGGTGTTGTTGGGGTTTACAATTTCATCTTTATCCACTCTCCTATATCTACTATTCTTGTTAAATTCACTTTATTATCAATGTCATGTAGTTATCTAATCTACTCAAAACCCGATTCCTCGGCGAAGAGAGCCTATTATCAATTACTAGTTCACCATTCCTAGTCTCCCTAAGTAACCAATAACGCATTAAAAACAGAAGTTTAAAGCAATTGGCCATCCTACTCCAATTCTTAGGTAGTATTGCTTAACCAAGAGAATTCCTATCAGTTCGAGACTTCCCCGTACGTTCCCATATCGACAAAATCAAGGATCAATACACCGAATGAGTTAAACGATGCAAGCATGATAATCAGATAAGAAAACTCAAACTATTGATAATAAAAGCATATGCAAGCATATAAATAAAACAAGAATTTCGATATAAGAGAGTTTCAAAAGATTACATTGTTCCCCAACAACAATGGGTTTAGTTCACCATAGACATGATGAAACTAGATGAATTGAATGAAAAAGATGAAAAGATAAACCCTAGATTTGGTGATTTTGGAGCTCCCGCATCCAAAAACCGTCTCCAAGGAGTGAAGAAGAGCTTTGGACGTCTCTAATTGCCAAAAGATTACTTTTGAAATCGCATTGGGTCTATTTATAGGCCAAAAAAGTAACAGAATTTCGGCCCAGGCCCATTCATTTAGGCGCTCAACGGTAGCTAACGCTCAGCAGTGGCGACGCTAGACGCTCAGCGGTTCCTAACGCTCAGCGGTCTGCTTCTTGGACGCCCAGCGCTAGGTTAGCGTTGGGCGGTGATCACGACACCTCTTTTTCATCTTTTCTTGCCCTTTTTCTGTTCCAAGTCCTTCCTTCTTCATCTTCATCGTTCAACTTTAGTAAAATCCTGTCAAAACAATGTAAAACCAAGCATAATATCTCTAAAACCACTTTTGACTCTCTTGTTCACTAACTTAATCGAAATGCATGATTTCAAGCTAATTCTAAGTCATAAAGGTTGCACTTTGATATCAAATTAATGTATAAAAATAACGGTTTTTAGACCCTTATCACTCACCACTCAATGATAGGTGCAACACTCAAGATGGACGCTCAGCGTTGACGTCCAAGCGTTTGGTAGTGAATTCACTAAAGAGGTCATTGCTCAACCGAGGAGTAGTGCTCAACGGTAGGTGAGATACTCAATTTCTCCCTTCAGCGTTGGCGCTTGAACGTTTGACAGAGATCCATATAGTGAGGCTAGCGCTCAACGGTGGAGTAGCGCTCAACGGTGGAGTAGCGCTCAACATGGGTTGTGATTCTTTCTATGTGCAATTTTCCATTATTTCTTGAGTCCAACTCCTCCCTACTTCAACTTCCTTCATTCAATTCATGTTAAATCCTGCCAAAACAAGGAAAAATAAGCATAATACCACAAAAACCACCTTTAACTCTCTTATTCTTTAACTTGAGCAAAATGCTTGATTTCAAGCTAGTTTCTAAGTCATAAAAGGTGTTTTTAGTGTCATATTTAAGTATAAAAATAATGGTTTTTGAACCGTTATCTCAAAGCTAAGAGGAGTGTCATGATCTAGAAAAGAGAAACAGGCTTGACCATTCTCGAGGAGATGGACTTAATGAAAAAATCAATGAGGTCGATCAACCTCATAAAAGGGTGTTTCAACCTTATAGGTGAACGAATGAATGTGTACAAACCTCGTGAAGGGTGTACTAATCTTATGGATGAAGGAATGAGGTGTACATACCTCTTGGAGGGTCTATTAACCCTATGGAAGGAAATGAGGTGTGCAAACATCGTAGAAGGTGTACCAATCCACTAGGTGAAGGAAAGGAGGTGTCCAACCCTCGTTGAGGGTGTACCAACCCTATGGATGAAGGAAATGAGGTTTGAAAACATTATGAGGTTTCTTCTAATGAAGTGGCAACCTTCACTTGTACTCTTACACTCAACTTTATCTCTAACATAATCAACATCGAATAGCCTTCCAAATTGAAGCTTTCGCTTCCCTTATATCATAGACCAAGATTGGTTATTGCTTTGAGATATCAATATATTCGTTTAACATCGCTTAGATGGATTTCTCTTAGATCTGACTGAAACCTTGCACACAAGCAGCCACTAAAATTGTGCCAAGTCTAGATGCAGTGAGATACAAAATTGAACCTATCATTTATCAATATAGGGTGTTGTCCACCTTTGTTGAGCTTTCATCTAGCCCCAAGCTAGTTGTTGGATGCATTGCAGTTTTCATCTCCTTTGCGTCATCCATTTTAAACTTTTTAAGCAACTTTTTGATGTACTTCGTTTGGTGGATGTAGATCGCGTCCTTTTCTTGCTTGATTTGCAGTCTGAGTGTTAATGAATCGGCAAGTGTACCGAATCGTATCAAGCAATAAACATGATAAGATCAAGTATCGTTTCCCAAGAGACTCACGACCTAAACAATTATGTGTTTTCTTGATTAAATAAGACTTGAGAACAAACTCATTTGGTTTAAAATGCTAATAAAGGTAAACATGATTGCAATTTTGATCAATTGACAAGATAACGTAAAGGTGAATGATTTGTAAATTATGGAATGAATATGTTGTTGAGGTTCCGATTTCTCCTATCCACTCTCACGCATATAAGAATTCTTCTTCTTCATTAATGTTAATGCCACTTTCTGATTTACTTAAAATTTGATGTCTCAATGAAGAAAGTCTATCCTTAATTACTAGTTTACAATTTCTTGTCTCCGTAGCAATTAATTCTGAATTACATACGCACAGAAGTTTAAGAAAACCAAGCGTTCTATCCCTATGCATAGGCAATAGTTCCATTGGGAGAGATTTTTCACATCTAGATTTCCCCGTATGTGTCCATAACAACGAAATCAATAATCATGCTATGAATGAGTTAAACAAAGCAATGCATAGAGTATAAAGGAAAAACCCTAACAATTAATGAAAAAAGCATTTGTAAATGTAAATCAATTCAAATACATAAGAGTTTCAAAGGATTACATCTTTCCCCAACAACAAATGGAATTTAGTTCCCCATTAACATGGAGGAACTAGATGAACAATGGAAAAGAATAAGACATAAAAACCCTAAAAGTTGAGGATGGAAGCTCCCACATCCAAATCCGCTTCCAGAGAGTGAAAAAATGTGTTTCTACGCCTCTTCTATCATAAAAAGATACAATGCCTAGGACGTCCAAGTCCTTAAATAGATCGAAATAACTCGTGTCTCCAGCGCTCAGCGCCCCACTTAGGGTGCTCGGGCGTCATCTAGAAACATATGGCCCTCAGCTACATTTAGAAGGGCAAGCAGGCATGGTGCAACTCGAGGAAGTGGCACTCAACGCCCTAAAAAGGGCGCCCAGGCGCGAGCCCAAAGCTCTCTACGCTGAAGGCCTCGAAAAAGGTTAGTCAGGCATGAGATAGTGAGTTCTGGCGCTGAGGGCCCCTGAAAGGGCGCTCAAGCGTCCTGCGATCCTCCTTTCTAATGCTTTTCCAGTCCTTCTTGAGTACCAACTCCTTGGTAATTCAACTCTTCTTCCAAATCATCTCAATTCCTGCTAAAATAAGGGAATCTAGCCATAAAATCATTAAGTTCACTTTCAACTCTCTTATTCACATAACTTAAGCAGAATCATGATTTCAAACAAGTTTCTAAGTCAAGAAGGTTGCATTTAGTATCAAAATTAAGTCACAGATAACGGTAATTTCAACCACTATAACTGAGAAATAACTTTAGCTCACCCATCATGCTCATCTCAAATTCTTTTTGCATCATGATTGAGAAGTTTTGGCCTAACTTTTCATTAGTAGCACCAAAGATTATGTCATCAACATATATTTGAATGATAATGAAGTCTTGATTGACATTTTTCCTGAATAACGTGGTGTCTACTTGATCTGTCGTGAGACCATTCTTTATAAGGAAGAGACTTAACCTTTCGTACCAAGCTCTAGGAGCTTGCTTTATTCCATACAGTGCCTTGTTAAGTCTGAAGACATATGTGGGATTCTTTTGGCATTCAAAGCCTGGAGGTTTTCCACATACACTTCTTCCTTAATTTTTCCTGAATTGATCCAGCTTTTCTTTCATGGCTTCAACCCAAGAGTTATCTACTAGAGCTTGTTTGACGTTTAGTGGATCAATTTGAGAGATGAGAGTTGTGGTAGGATGCTTATGATATGCTCTTATTCTCACATGCTTTTCCAGATTTCCTATTATCTTTTCTGAGAGTTGTGGTAGGTTGTTTGGTTCTCTTCTTTCTTTAGAAGTATCGTTGAGTGGCTCTTTCTGTTAACTTTTTTCTTGATCTTTGGATGCTTCCAATTCATTTGCTTCCTTGTACAAATTATCATTTATCTGCAATTTGGAGAAAGATTCGTTTAACTCTGACTTGTTTAGGTCAAGCTCATGGTTAAATTTAACATGGATGGCTTCCTCACTTTTCAAGGTTCTAGAGTTATAAACCTTAAATGCCCTCGATGTTTTTGAGTAACTAATTTCCGCATATTATCTTTAGTATTTAATATAAAGTATTGACAACTAAAAGGATGAAAGTACGAAATATTGGCCTTTTGTCCTTCCATAATTAATAAAGTGTTTTGCTTAGAATTGACCTAATGTAAACTCTGTTTTAAATATAGCACGTAGTGTTACCTGCTTTTGCCCATAAGTGATTAGGAAAGTTAAAAGAGTTTAACATCGTTTTGGCCATCTTGGAGTCCTTGGGGTTGAAAAATTATGTTTAATGCCAGAGCTTTCACAAAAGTTTTCGAAAACATCGGTTTCAAAATCTCTTCCATGGTCACTTCGGATAGATATAATTTTAAAATTCTTTTTAGTTTCTATCCTTTTACATAGTTTGCAGAAAGTATTAAAAACCTCATCCTTATGAGTTAGAAATAGGACCCAGGTCCACCTAGAAAAATCACCTACTACTACTAATCTATAGCGTTTACCCTCATAAACACTCTTCTTGTAGGACCAAATAAATCTATATGAAGTAGCATAAGAGGTCATTTAGTTGAAACAATGTCTTTACTTTTGGAAGACTCCTTGACCTGTTTGCCCTTCATGCATACACTACAGAAGATTGTATCATTGAATGATACTTCTGGCAGTCCTCTTACGAGATCATGACGTTGCAACTTCGTGATTAATCTCATGCTTGCATCTCCACATTTATTATGTCACATTACTGCCTCATCTTTTATAGATACAAGACATGAAAAAATTTTATACTGCATTTCATCTAGGTTTATTTTGTACAAGTTACCCTACCTATTACCTATAAATACTAATGAATTCCTATTGTCTAAAACCCTACATTGGCCTTTTTCAAAAACATTATATCCACTGTCACAAAATTGAGGTCATCACTAATAAAACGTTATCAATGAAGGAGGAAAGGTTTATACCTATCTTTCCAACATATCTAATTAAAAGTAATATATGTGAAGAGAAACATTGTATCTATGTATATATACATATAAATCCACTAAATGTGGATCCAGGTATTAAAATCAATTAAGAGATGAAATTAACATGTGAATAGAGGTCATACCACTTTTTAAAGAGGCCACTCGTTAAAAAGGGAGGCACACGCTCATTTTTAAAAATCACATTACATATTTTATTTTCTTTTCCAACTATTTTTTCTTATTTATTTTGCTAAATTTTATGGTTACCACACATCTTTTTGTGTCCCTTTGTTTTGTATACTCTATATATATAAATATAATTCCGAAGGACAAGTTTGAAATTTTCAATTTTATAAAGGTACTGAGTAAAATTATGGGTGCAATAAGAAAATACCTTTTTAGCTTTTATGGTTCCATTCAATCTCATTCTGGTTGGGCCGAGAGATTATCAATCAATAAATAAATAAACTTATGCATAAATTAAAATTACTTTATATCCAACTATAAATAATTTAATCTTTTTCTTTTAAGTTTTCACAGAAAAAATTGTGCAAATTGGTTTAACTTATCCTAAATATCATTTCATCTTTTAGTAGAAATGTCAATAAAGAAGTTTGGACAAATATAAATTAATACCCATTCCATTAAAAGAATTAAACTCTTGCCAGAAAAGTTGTGCTACTTATTGTTGCAAAGTGTCAACAATACTATTAGGCAACGTACAAATTGCTTTATTAATTTTAATCAGATTAATCCAGTAAAACAATAACGAATTAAAAAGTGAAATAGAGCAAAATCAAGCTGAAAGAATAGACAGAAAGTGGTGGAAATATATAAACAAGAGTGTAGAAATTCCTCTTATTTAGTAGTGGGAAAAAATGTATTCATTAAATTTTAATGTTTTTATTTTATATTAACAAAATTATTTTAATTTCTTAAGAAATTATATTATAGGAAAACTTTGTTTACTTTTTCAAGAAATTAAAAAAAAAAAAATCTCGATTTGAAAGGTGTGATAACAAAATACGCTTCATATGGCTAGATTTATTGTACATAAAATCTTGCTTTCGCTTCCGTTTTAGAGAATATTAGAAAAAAAAATAACGAAAACAACTCTTAATTTTGTTAAATTTTTGCAATTCTTTGGAATGATATTGAAGACAAAACAACATCAAACTACATCACACAATAACTCAATTTCCCACTCAATAAATTTATTTATTGTTTAGATTTTGTTTGAATAAACTTCAGCATAAACAATCCTTGAGCAGATAAATGAGAAAAAGAAACATTTGAATTTAAAATTAATTTATACATAAATTAAAAGCATATTTTGAAAAATTATATAAACGAAGCTTTCCAAAATTAATTGTGCATACAATGAAGAAACTTGTCCAAAATAGTGCGTAAATTAGGATAGCAAGTCAGAAAGAAATGATGTATTGGTACATGTTGAATAGCATATAAGCTGCCATCAAAATGCATAGTATCCTAATCTATACATGGGACATTGAATATACAAATTTTGTCTAATTACATGAAAAGAGTTGACAAAATTATACATCTAAAATGTGTGCTATACATGTCAAAGCCAAGATGCCAAATATTACAATTTACAATCTTGCTAATTTGTTTATATGGAACTGTTGAATTGAGGCACTTAAGATGCCATCTCAGGCACTTGTATATGTGACTATAGCAGAGGGAAGTTTACATCATGACATCACAAACATTCAAGTATGGTTAGTGCCAAAGAACTTAGATTAGAAGGCTTTTGAATTCTTGGAAAAGAATTATGCAGCAGAAATTGCCAAGCTCAAGCACTTTGTGATAACATCCTTCACAGTGAAGGAAAGAGAGCTTACACAGTTGGAGAACACAAAGCCTTTTTCCTCATTGAAGAACATCAAGACCCCCCTCCTGTGATAAAATCAGACAGCTTGTCATTGCAGGGACAAAGAATGCATCAAATTTCATCCATTTTTTTCAGGAAGCTGTTTTTCTTTTTGCAAACTATATGACTGATCCCTTTTATAAAACATGGTTAAAAGTTGTACTCTCAGCAGCTTCTGGTTGTGCTCAAAGGATCATAGTCGTACACGTCGCCGGCTTTCACAAACCGGCCCTTCACACGCCTTCTCACGTCGGCCCTTGCCTTGCGAGAGGCATACCTCACTTGTTTTTCAAACCTAATGAGATGACAAAAAAAGATGTTCAATCATGTTTGGAGGAGTTTCTCTATGACTTCATATGCTAAAACTAGTGTATGGATTAATTCATTCAAACAAATCCTTCAGCTGCCAAAGTCTTTAACCAACATTGATTCTCTTCAATGAAAAGCAAAGCAAATTGAGGCAGTCACACTTACTTTCGTGCCTTCTTCTTTTCCTTGTAACGCAAGACAGCATTGCTGCGGTTGGCAGATTGTAGGGAATTCTCAGGACAAGGAGCAAACCAAGGAGGTTCTCCCATGAGAAGCATGGAAGAAGCCCCACAGTCTTGATAGTCTGCAGCACTACTTTCTCCGGTAATGCCAGAAAAAGAAAGGTTTGATTGTGCTTGCCTCCCCGTGAAACAAAGAATCGGTTCGGTTTTAGTACTCAAAATGGAATCTGCAGATGCTGCGTTGCTGCAAGCTGGTTGTGTTGCATTGACCAGTCCAACCGATGAACCCTGGACATAAAGTTAGATTTGAAATTAAGTATGGCATGAAAGAAATGTTAACCAACACAACCCCCCACAGAAGAAATTAAAATGCTATGTCTAGTGCAACTAACAATGTAATCATGCATCACGTCACACTGTACAGTGAACATCTCATTCTTAACATTTGAATGCATGTACCAAAAGAAGGTTAACAAGGTATATGTGACTCTTCAACAAGTAACATAGACCTAAGGAATGAAAATAAAATGATATTTTGTGTTACTTCTTTAACATCATGCAAATATCCAGACAACCAGTATTTAACATCAGCACTTTGATTGATTTTGTCATCGCCCAATCCTCCTGAAATCATAAGATCCTAAATGCTGGTGGAGGCTCAAGAATGGTTCTTATATCTAAGTCATTCCTCGCCTAGGAGCTCTTTGAGCTTGAAGTATGTGGTAAGTTCAGCTTTTACTTTCAAGAATGGGGACAACATTATTTGAACTCTTGCTGTTGACCACCTGGTTATATACACTTTGATGCCATGTCAAGGACCAACCAACTCTCCTAAAAGCCTAAGCTGATTAATGTCTCAGCTCGATCAATTTTCAGAAGAATTATCAAGTTAACAAGATTGTGCCTGTTGAAAGAAAATTGAGAGAAATTTTCTAGGCATCCAGTGGGCTGCTTACAAGTTTTATAACATGATTATAATCATTGAAAATCTCACATCGACTAAAGTATATATATACGGGTGTAAACCTTACCTTATAAACCGGTTTTATGGAGTTCAATTAGACTTAAAATTCACTTGAGATTAAAACTGATAAAAAATATAATCTTGAGGGCATTGAAGATCCCTCTCATTATCTTCTATTTATAATGAAAACACAAGAGTACATGTAATACCAAGAGTCTGCACTAAACTACTAGGTACAAAACTAGGTACAACTCATTAATAACTCTACATACTAGCCTAAATGATGATAGCTATATGTAATGATTCTAACACTCCCCCTCAAGCTGGAGCATACAGATTGTATGTTCCAAGCTTGAAACAAATAAACTCAATCTGAGGTCCCCTCAATGACTTAGTCAATACACCTGCGAGTTGGTCATTTGATCCAACAAACTCAGTACATATTTCTTTTGACAATAATTTTTCCCGAACAAAATGACAATCAATTTCTATATGTTTGGTTCTCTCGTGAAACACTGGATTTGATGCAATGTGAAGAGCAGTTTGGTTATCACAATACATCTTCATACTCTGGATGTCACAGAAGCTAAGCTCTTGAAGGAACTGCTTCACCCATATAAGTTCACATGTTAATGAAGCCATTGCCCTATATTCAGCTTCAGCTGTTGATCGAGCCACTACATTTTGTTTCTTACTTTTCCATGAGATAACGTTTCCTCCAAGGAAAACACAATATCCTGTAGTAGATCGTCTATCAATAGGAGAACCTGCCCAATCCGCATCACAATATCCTGATACCTGAAGGTTTCCTTTATCTTCATATAACAGCCCTTGCCCGGGAGCCTTTTTCACATACCTTAGAATGTGAATGATAGCATTCCAATGACCAACACACGGAGCTTGTATGAACTGACTAACCACTCCAACTGCAAAAGATAGATCCAGCCTTGTAATAGTGAGATAGATTAGTTTTCCCACTAGCCTCCTATATCTCTTTGGGTCGGAGAATAACTCACCTTCTTCTGCTGTTAATTTTTGATTTGGATCCATAGGACTATCATCTGGTCTACAATCAATCATGCATGTTTCTTGTAAAATATCCAGAGCATACTTCCTTTGGGAGATTACAACTCCGTCTTTTGACTGAGCTACTTCAATGCCTAGGAAGTATCTAAGGCTCCCAAGATCCTTGGTTTGGAAATGTCTACACAAGTACTCCTTCAATTGAGATATTCCAGCAGTATCATTTCCTGTAATAACAATATCATCAACATATACTATCAAGTAAACACATTTCCCAAGGGACGAATGATAATAAAAGACTGAATGATCTGCTTCACTGCGTTTTAACCCAAATTTTTTAACAATGGAACTGAACTTTCCAAACAAAGCACGTGGAGATTGCTTGAGCCCATATAGAGATCGGTTCAATTTACAAACCATACAAGACTCCCCCTGAGCAACAAACCCAGGAGGTTGCTCCATATAAACTTCTTCCTCAAGATCACCATGGAGAAAAGCATTTTTGATATCCAACTGATGAAGTGGCCAATGACAAATGGCGGCCATGGCGAAGAACAAGCGAATGGTAGTCATCTTGGCCACGGGAGAAAAGGTGTCACAATAATCAAGACCATAAACCTGAGTGTACCCTTTTGCAACCAGTCGGGCTTTGAGCCTATCAATGTCACCATTAGGGCCGACTTTAATTGGATATACCCATCGACAACCAACAGCCTTTTTGCCTGGGGAAGTGGCACAAGCTCCCAAGTATTACTGTGGTCAAGAGCCTGCATTTCTTCAATCATGGCTTGTCGCCATCCAGGATGATCAAGTGCTTCTTTCACATTTTTAGGTATAACCACAGGAGAGACTGAGGATAAAAGGGAATAAAAGGAGGGCGACACTCTGTGATAACTGAGAAAATTATAAATGGGACGAGGGTTTCGAGTGGAACAAGTACCTTTTCTGAGAGCAATGGGCCATCCAGAATCAGCTTCACCAGGAGGCGTGACAGGAGATGGTGACGGAGAAGAATATGAAGGAGGAGATCCACCATTTTCTGGAAGAGGATTACTCATCGGGGTACTATGTCGGAGGATATCAGTATGTGGAGTGGGAGGTTCGGGAGGACCGTGAGCATGACTTGAATTGACGGGGACATTGGAGATATTGGACTCAACCACTGGAAGAGGAAGGACCTGTTGGAGGATATGAACATCTTGAACAGATGGAGAGAAGAAAGGTGTTTGTTCAAAGAATGTGACATCGGCCGACATGTAGTACTTCCGAGTTTCAAGAGAATAACACCGGTACCCTTTTTGAAGCCGAGAATAGCCCAAAAAGACACATTTAATTGCATGAGCGAAGAGCTTGTCTAGTTCCGGAGACATGTCGTGAACAAAACATACACAACCAAAAACTCGAGGAGAGGTGTGAAAGAGAGGATCATTGGGAAAGAGGATGGAAAAAGGGACTTTATTATTGAGAGAGGAGGAGGGCATCCTATTGATAAGAAAACATGCAGTTAGATGGCATCCCCCCCAGTGATGAACAGGAATATGGGCACCAAGCAAAAGGATACGAGCCGTTTCAACCAAGTGTCTATTTTTTCTTTCGGCTATACCATTTTGCTGGGATGTATGAGGACAAGTGGACTGATGCAAAATACCATAGGAGCTAACGATTGTAGAAAAAGAGGATGAGAAATACTCTTTAGCATTATCACTTCTCAAGATTTTTATTACTTGACCAAATTGGTTCTTGATTTCATTCAAAAAAGAGGTAAAAATGGGTAACAATTCAGAGCGATCTTTCATTAGATAAACCCAAGTACATCTAGAATACTCATCAATAAAAATAACAAAATACCTAAAACCAAAAAAAGAGACACGACTAGGTCCCCAGACATCAGAATGAATAATAGAAAAACTAGAAGTACACATTGAGTGGGACTTTTTAGGAAAGACAGATTTGACATGTTTTCCTAGTTGACAAGACTCGCATTCTAAAGTCTGAAGACTACTAAGTTCAGGGCACATCTCTTTTAACTTTGACAAGTGAGGATGACCAAACCGATCATGTAACACTTTAGGAGGAAGAGCAGCAACACAGATACCCGTGGACGAGATCCAAAATGGTATAAACCTCCAACTTCATATCCTTCTCCAATCTGTCTCTCCGAGCCACGCTCCTGTATGACAAAAGATTTTGAATCAAAGGTTATTGAAAAATGTAACATTTTGGTTAACTAACTTAAGGAAATTAAATTGAATGGACAGTGAGGGACAAAAAGAACAGATTTCAGAGTGAGAGGGGGAGACAAGGAGACTTGACCGACTCCTTTTGAACAAGTTTTAAAGCCATTGGCCAGGGTAATGAAATGGGGTTTTTCTTGGAGGGAAAGGGTTGAGAACAATGAGGTATTACCAGAAATGTGATCAGAAGCACCTGAGTCAATTACTCATGAATTTGGACCTTCCATGGATTGAGAAATGCAAGCTGTGGACATACTTGGGGACTGAGATGATTGCGCCAAGCTGTTAGACTTTAATCGCAGATACTCTTGATACTCTTCCTCAGTGAACTTGGAGTTGGAAGAGGAAGTTTCAGCCTTAGAGATATTGGTTGTTTTTTAAGGGAAGCCATGCAAGGAGTAGCAATTTTCTTGGGTGTGACCCACGCTCTTACAGTAAGTGCACTGTGGACGTCCCCGACCTCCACGTCCTCCTCCTCTAGTGCCACGTCCTCCTCTTCCTCATGTGGCAAACATGACAGATGGTTCCAGTGTTTCATGAGCTTCCTGAGATTGAGGCACTGGAACACAAAGAAGACGTGTGGTCAAGTCTTCCAAGATTGGGACCTCATGGCTTGTCAGAAGTTGATCTCTGATGTGATTCAAGTCTGGATGCAAAGCACGGAGGATCATCACCATATAATACTTATCAAGCTTCTTCTTGATGTCTTCTGTCCAAGAACATTCTCAACTCTTCCACAACTGCTTGGGCTTCAGTCATGAAGGAGACCATATCATGATCTGTCATTTTGAGACTTGCAAGCTTGTTTGCTGTATCATAGAGACGTTGAATATCATTAGCATAAATGCTTCGAACTTTCTTCCAAAATGAGTGACATGTTTTGAAGGCTCTAAGAGATATTAAAAGTCGTGGTTCCGCATACTGCCACAATAGGGCACACAACTGGAAATCTCCTTGTTTCCATTGTTCAGCTTTTTCTGAAGGTACTTGGCTTCCATCCTGCTCAAGGTGATCATAATGACCTTGACCGAGGAACCACATTTCCACAGCCGCAGACCAAGACAAATAATTTTTCCCGTTTAGCTTTTCGGAAGTAATCGAAGGACTTCCAGATAGGGAAAGAACACTTCCAGACGCCATTCTGGATGAAAAATAGATTCTGGAGAAGGAAGGAAAGCGCGACAGTGAGGAATAGGAAAAAGCGACAGTGAGCAACCAAACAACCCTCGCTTTTCTTCAAGAGGAGCTTCGAGACTTCACGGAAACCAGGTTTTGAGGGTCGGAACGGAGAGAGGAGGCTCAAGCGACGGCTACGGAGGTGTCGCGGTGAAGTTCCGGTGAGCAGAGGGCGGCGCGTGGACGGCACGCGCCTGTTCGCAGCGCACAAAAAGGCTGTGCGTGGCGGAGCGTCGACGAGATTCAGGCGAACCCACTAGTGGGGTTGGCTGTCGCGTGAAGAGGCGAGCCAGATCCACTGGTCGGCGAACGGAACTGTGACGACGGCCGACGACAAACGACGGCGAACGGCGACGGACGGCGGCGAACGGCGACGAATAGAGTTGGACAGCAGCGGACAGATGCGAGATGGCGGACAACCAAGTTGAAGAACTTCAAACTGCAGTTGACAGCTGCAGTTAATGGCGAGACAGTCGCGGACGACGGCGAACGGCACCGGATAGGTGCGAACAGCAGTGACAATGCTGAATGACGACCGAGGATGGAAACCAGAGCAGGATAAACCTGCTCTGATACCAACTTAAGATTAAAACTGATAAAAAATATAATCTTGAGGGCATGGAAGATCCCTCTCATTATCTTCTATTTATAATGAAAACACAAGAGTACATGTAATACCAAGAGTCTGCACTAGACTACTAGGTACAGAACTAGGTACAACTCATTAATAACTCTACAGACTAGCCTAAATGATGATAGCTATATGTAATGATTCTAACACACTTCTTAACAATAATAATAATCATGAATGAAGTAATCAAGGGAGTAATTAGAAGCTAACAAATGGCATCCAGCAGATATTTAGTTGCTATGTTATAGCCTAATCACCATCAAATAACATGTTTCACTTGATCATGTGCCAACACGGTATCATAAATGCTGACATTTAAACATTGAGAGCAAATTTTGCTGAGAACGAAGCCACTGGGATAACCTAACTTTTCAATCTTTCTTCCTAAACAATGAAAATAGTAATTAATCTGCTAAATCAAGAAAAATTACATCCGAGAAGGATTAGGGGAGACTAAGAAAAAGTGTATTAAAGATATAAGTTACTCGTGGCATACAACCACCACAATTGTCAACTTTTCACCATTTTCAGAAGTCCCAAGAACCACATGTCTACGTTATGTATAAGCTTAGCATCAATATTACTCAAATGCACATGAGAATTTCACATGCAAAGCCAGAAGAGATTTTTTTTTTCTTCATTTTACCAGTCTTCTGACTCCATTACTACCATCACAACTCCACTTATCAAAGGGTGTAAATCAGGAACCATGTTGTTCAAGTAACTTCAATAGGAGAGAGATAGAAGGTGGTGTAGCTCTACACCATCCAACAACTTCAACTTGCAAAGATTTATAGTGTAATGCAATGCATCATTCATATTAAAGCAGTTTTTGATAAGACATGGAGGGTTTACAAGACAAAGATAAGAGCTAAGTGAGAGCAAGAGAGGAATTAACGAAACCTAACTGTAATAACAGTTAGGGGGGCCGAAAGAGAGCACATATAAAAAGCTCTTGTTTTGTGTACAGAGGTAGCTTTAGTTTTCTGATTGTACAGACAGGACTCTATTATCCTGTGGAGGGAGAATTGGGCTCCCTTGGAGGCTTTGGGGATTGTATAGGGACAAGAGAAATGAATACAGATTCATTCTTTTATCATCTGTGTTCTTGTTTGGGTGCATGTGTGTAGTGTTTAGATAGGTTTCATATTCAGAAACCTATCATTTGGTCTGACTTGCCGGATCTTCTTTGTGAGCGAGAAGGTATGGAGGGTAAATTGAGTGCATTAGAAGGAAGAATGGAGGGAAGGATGAACCTCTTGGAAGGTCAGATGGAAACCATCGAGACGACACTGTACGGTTTGAAGGCAGAGACGACGACGCTATGCCAAGAAATCAAAGAACTCACAAGGGTTCTTGGCGGGCGAGCGAGGAATCTTGATCGCAACTCTGAGGAGAGCCAGGATTTTGTGAACGAAAACCGCAGGGGGAGGAGAGAGGGCTCTGATGAGGAAGTAGAATACGATCGGGGCGAGGCATTACCCAGTTGGGTGAAGAGGGTTGACTTACCCACCTACGAAGGGCTCAACCCATTGGGCTAGGTCTCTAGACCAGAGAAGTTTTTCGAAATACAGAACGTTACGGGATGAGAGAGACTCCGACTGGTATACATATGCATGGAGGGGAGTTCTAGTTACTGGTTCCAATTTTGGAGGGCCAAGGCCAAGAACCTTCTTGAGAGGAACTACGAGAAGCCATGGTGAGATGGTTTCGGGGACAAGACCAAGGGACCATGTTTGAGAGACTTGTCACGATCAGGCAGAAGGGCTAGGTGGATGAATACATCCAGGAGTTTGAGATGCTGCTGGCACAGACGAAGGTGTGACAGAAGACCAACTCTTGGGATACTTCTTCGTTGGCCTGCAAGGCGACGTGAGGAGTCAAATTCGACCGCACAACCCTAGAGATTTGTTGACTGCCATGGAAGTTGCGCGTGATGTGGAAGAGGTGCACCGAGGGGCGAAAGTTAATGGAGGAACAACAACCAGGAATGGTTAGTCGTAGGGGCTGTATCAGGGTAGCATGGGGACCGTTGCAAGATCGGATCCTTCCCGCTACAGTCAAGGGAGGCAAGGGATCACGGAGAATGAAAATGCTACCAAGAAAAAAGGAACTCTGGGAACAATGGCGTCTAGAGCGGGGAATAGTATAGTGAGCGACGCCCGCAACGGCAGAAGGGGGTTGTAGATAGAAAAGAACCCAAGGATGTTGCAGGGAGTATTGTTGCAGACGGGGGAGACAGAGATAGAAGAACAGTTTTATATGTCCGAATTAGGAGGGGTTGATTTGATACTAGGGTGGACTGGCTAGCCAAACTGGAAGAGGTTACCATCAATTGGGGGAAGCTAACAATGGTTTTTAGACAGGGAGGAAAAAGGGTGACCATCCAGGGAGATCCTACACTTGTCGGGGAAGTAGTTGAACTAGAGGCGTTACTCAAAATGAAGGAAGTGGAGGCAATTACCTTAGTTTGGAGTTTGGGACAGACAGAGGTGAATGGGAGAGGATAACACCAGTTAAGGGCTGACGAGGGAACAAAAGGAGGAATTGGAACAAGTGTTGGAGCAGTATGCAGGGGTTTTTCAGGAGCCCAGGGGCTTACCACTGGATCGTGAAATGGTGCACATGATACCCTTGAAAGAGGGCATCGACCCCATCAAGTTCGATCCTATAGATATCCCCATATGATGAAGGGGGAGATTGAAAATCAAGTTGAGGAGATGCTGGGAAGTGGGATAATAAGACTCAGCACGAGCCCATACTCCAATCCAGTAATATTAGTCAAGAAAAAGGATGTTAGTTGGCGGTTTTGCATAAATTACAGAGCCCTTAACCGAGCCACTATACCAGACAAATTCCCCATCCCAATTATAGAGGAACTCCTGGACGAATTAAGAGGCATGAGATACTTCTCTAAACTGGATCTAAAAGCGGGTTATGAGAGGGAGCCACCTGGGAGGACATCGTGACAATCCAGGATCAATTTCTTGATTTCAACCTTGAGGACAAGGTTGATCATCAAGCGGCGGGTAATGATAGGAATGGAGGGTTTATCAGAGAAATAGAAGAGCTAAGTGAGAGGGAGAGAGGAATTAATGAAACTTAACTGTA